>NW_021680439.1:951726-1027897 GCF_001412515.2 Diachasma alloeum | reverse complement strand
GGGGGGGGGGGGGGGGGGGGGGGCATTTAGAGAAAAAGTCCTTATGGTTCTTTAGTAGCAGTGGTGTCATCTACCGGAATTCTGAAATATTCTAGAAAATTCTACATTTTGCTAGAGAATTATAAGCTTTTCATGTAAATTCCAGATTTTTCTAGAAAATTCGAGAAAATTCTCAATTTTTTTAAAGAAATAAATTACAATTTTGAGGGATCTCTAGCGCTGGTCCGCAATATACTGACAGTTGGTTATGATTGCACGAAATAGATAAAATTTGTGGATCCGTGTTAACATTCGCAATGGTATTTGTATGTGACGATTTCCTTGCGTATGAAATATGTTGAACGTTCACTTAGGGATCTTGGTTGTACATAACAATTCAATCGTACCCGCAGATTTTATCATCATTAAAATCATCTGTTCGGAATCGTAACAAATTCATTCATTTCCAGAAATTTTTGCTCATTACATTCCAGTACGACAGAGTTCTGAAATTCAGATATTTTTACTGGAAACTAAAAACTTTGTTTCTTTGTTCAGTGAGAAAGGATCTAGGCAAATTCAGTAAAAGGTATTTTTTCGGAGAAAATTCATTCACAGTTTTAATGTTCAATTTTTCAAGCATTCTGTTCCCTGATTATTCAATTATTCCGATATCTCCAGAAAACATTCAATAATGGAATGATAAAACAGGACCGCTCAATTCCAATGAACTCCAAAATGATAATGTTCATTCACTTTTACAATCTCTCTGAAACCTCTAAAACCGTCATCTTCATCTTTCCAAGGTGTCAACGAATAAATTCTCCCTCGATTACCCAGCACATTATCATATAAGTGCAAAGTGCAAAACATTCCTGGAATGCCTTGTCCGGAATTCCTTGGCCCTCAGATACGCGAGACAGGAGACAGGCGAATCGATTTAGCTACACATAACGACGTGAAATCCATGTGACACCAGTGATACCAGTGCCAAGGTCCCACTCTCCTTTCACTCTCACCCGGATTAATCGCGGCTTAAAGTCACCGCTGTCCCTTTCACCTCGAGCCACTCTGCCATGTAAAACGCCCCCCTGATATCACACACCGGAGAATTCCGAGTATTCAGATGAAGCCAGCGGGTTCTCTCTTTTCCCACAATGGGAAAATCCACGTGACCCTATATACACGTACAGATATATCGATGCAGTGCACTGAGGCTCTACAAAGGAGGTGAAATTTCGATTTCCATTCCAGTTGAACGCGGAACCCACCGCCCAACAACTTCTGACACGTCAAATCCCTCTCCATTTTATTCTCCGCGTTTTCTATGTTGCTCTCTGTCCCCTGACGCCTCGCGCACTCTTCATTCCCTCTAACCGATCGCTCGCAAATCGAAAGTTTCATTTAACGGCCCACCGAACGGCGTCAGAATGTTTTTTTTTTGTCGGGGAACTTTTGTTGTTGAGATTCTTTCGATTTATTTTGCGGTTGCGTTGGTGTGTACTTTTGCACGCGGGCCCCTGGGGGTTTCATTATTGATATTGACAAATGTTTCGGGGTATTTCTTAGATGACAGTTGAAGAGGGATTTTTATTGGAAACTAGCGCCAGCTCGGCCACAAGCGGCCGGGGTGTTGATGCCCTTTCATTACGCCCTTTTTGCTGTCAGCTTCGATATGCTTTTTACGATTAATTGTTTATACTCGTTCTCATTGCAAAAAGCAATACGATAGATGAGAATCATATCTCCCAATTTATCAGCTGTTAAATTTTCATATTACAATGAATTATTTGCTCATGTTCTAATTTTTATGTTCACTGAATAACATTTTAATCACAATTACAATTCAATTACTTCTAGAACACACTTTAGAGTGTGAATTTCTGGAATTCAATGTTTGTTGGAACTCTGGCAAAAGTGCGTGTCCACAATGTTATAAATTTTTAGTTAGTTCACATGGTAATTCAATTAATCTGTTATTCATCTCATGAATACATTGCTAAAAAGTTTTGTCTGAAATTTCCGGTACACTTTTGGAGATTTATATCGAATTCAATTACCACTAAAGTTTCAAGGAATTTCGTCATTGAAAATTCAAAATTTACATTAGTGGAAACTCATTTCCACTAATTAGTGGAAAAATCAAAGAGAACAATAAATTTCAGTTCCATTTTTCCCTGAAAAGAATAGAAAACCAGAAAATTCCGGTCAATATATTCTTAAATGTTGCGTACAGTGACACTGAATGCGATTTAGGGGGAACAAAATCATATAATTTCAGATTTCACTGAAAATTCATTGTAATTTGGCACTGAATATTCATATTAGATTGGAAATCCAAATAAATTAACGAATTCTCGTCTTTAGGCTGCTTAAAATTCTGGAATTTTACTGAATTTTCAGTGAAACCTGGAATTTCATGATTTTTTTCCCCGAAATCGCATTCACTGTCACTGTTCTGAAAATTAGTAGTCAACTACTAATCCACCGTGCCATATAAAACGCCCCCCTGAACGCGCCCCTCTGACGGTCCATGAAATTTCTTTTTTTTTCTAACAGTGTACAACCGATGAGAATCATACGTTACAATTTATCAGTTGTTAAATTTGCATATCACAATAAGTAAGAATTGTATTTTCTCCTGCAATCTTATTCTCAAATTGAGGATAAAATATACCTGATTCAGGTGTATTAGACAGATCCAAAATTTTCTCGTTTCCAGTAACAATCTCTGAATTCCAGTGAAATTTCTAGAACTAGAGTTTTTTTTCTCCATGCACTGATAGAGAGGATTAGTTATTATTAAAAAATTGATTTAGTTAGAGACTAGAGTTTATTCGATCTCACCAAATGTTCATTCGTTGATAGTTAACAAATGCATATTTGAGGAGCCTTGTTTGACTCGACTTTCATCTTTCAAGTGTACCATTCTTTGACTATTAACGAATATTTATTTGGTTATATTCAACTTTACCATTCGTTAATAATTAACGAATTTCGTTTGGAACAAGTGAATCATTCTATCAGTGTGCTACACTGTTGGAATTTTTTCGAAATTTTATGAAAGATAATATAGTAAATCTGATGAGAGTGACATTGAATCGAATTTAGGGAAAAAATGATTGTGAAATTTCAAGTTTTAAGTAGGATTTACGGAAATTCATGAGCTTTTAGTGGGAGTGAGATGGAAATTTCAAAACCTGATTGAATATTCAAAAACAACATGACATGAATTTTCAATTTTTCCCTGAATTTTCTGAATTTTCACAGAACAATTAAACTAAAAAATCAACTATTTTATTGATTTCCAGAACATTTGAACAGAAAATCAATGGAATATTTGATTTTTCAATGACAAGATTTCCTAAAATTTCCGTGGAACTTGAACTCAATAAAAATTTCCGTAATTTGGCCCGGAAAATTCAGACAAAAATTTTCAACAGTGTACTCATGCAATCAAGGAAAAAAGCTCTCAAGTTTGTTTATAAATCCCAACTCATTAATTATCTTCTACTTGCCTCCACACTCGACTACCCAGAATAAATGAAGTTCTTTGATTCAATGCATAAATTTCCATAGAGAAGCTCTGGTATGATCCAGAAGGGCCAGAATTAGACTCGCACAACCCCTTTTTAAACTCCACCTTGCACTCCCCCTCGGATCTCTGAACAGCTTGTCCTCGGCCAGTGGGACTCTCGTCACCTTTAAGCTCTGACGCTCTTTCACCCGTCTCGTCCGGTCTTCCGACAAATTATTAACCTTCCGGCCTGCCATCGTGGCAAACGCGTCAACGCGGAAATTATTCACGCGCCACGGGACGCTTTAATGACGCGTCTCTGTGCGCGCCTCCATTACACCAATGGGCGATGGGCGAGGGGGAGGTGGAGAAAATACTGGAGTACAGTGGGATGCCTATAATACGATATAGTCCTCTCGAATCCTCGGGCTCGTTCCTCCAACCTCTCCTACTCTTCTTGTTCACTCGTAACTTGGAAAGTACCAGTTATCTCGCACAAGAGTAAGCCCCCTTTAATCGAGGAAAGCGATTAGTCGAACAAGTCAAGCGAAATTCAAACTGCTTCCGGTGAGCTTGCTCCAGTGCATTCACTCCCTTTGCCCTACTATTTTTGAGGGAGAAGGCGATGGAGATATTTGGGGTACAATATGCCGAGCAATTTTGTCAACGATTGAAGTGATATTTATGAAAAACTCGACCGATCGATTAATTGCGTCTTATTGGATTGGAATTATCTCAATAATTAATGTTTCTAGGGAGAAAATACAAAATACATTCTTCGTTGGAAATCTCAAGAGCTAGGAGAAATGTTATTTGATATTTTGCGTTAGAATAGCTCATTTTTTAGATAAATTCGAAGTTAACAGAATTGTGGATTTTGATCGACTGTTTTTTAATTTTACTGCACATATTTAAAAAATTGAAGAAAAATTAGCAGAATGTCCAAAATTTTTGACATCAACATTTATTGCTTCTTGGATTTTTTTGTTTGTATAATAACATAATAGAGAGCGCAAAAATTTCACAATATTCGTCAGCGGAAAATTGAATTTAGGGGATATTTAAGTGCAGGAGAGTCAAATAATCATATGTACAAATGTTTTTCACGTGCGAAAGAGTTTGTACATTGCTTAAAAACATTCGTGCACCCCTAGATTCGCCTAAGACAAATCATCTGCTACCGAATCTTTCGCTAGTTTGAGCTTCATTGAAGCTAGGCCAATTCAAACTCTATTGTTTGAATATTTCTACATATAAAGACAGTGATGGCTCTAGCTTGGGCCAAACGCCATCACGTAAGGTCAGCCGTTCCTCAATTGTGATAAAAATAATGATAAACAATGATTCATTAACTTTTATTCCATCATTTTCGTGATGATATCGGTAGACTGGAGTCTAACAAGGGAAAAAGCCTGGTAATTAGTAAACTTTTCACTAATTTTGAGAGAATTTTTTGAAAAAATTAGAGAAAGAACTTTTAATTCCCAGTAATTTTCACTTCAATCTAGTAGAAGTATTATTAGAGCAAGTTCTTTATTCATTTAAAATAACCTAGGTTATGAAATTCATATTTTTTGGTTTTCCAAATTGAGAATATTCTCGTTTTTGAATTGATAATTTTTTCGGTTCTAAAATTAATCTACTCACGTTCATAAATTCTTTGTCATTCAAACATCACATGGTATCTTGACGTTCAGAATTTATGTCTTTTGTTCTTCGTTTGAACACACACAACAGCTCTTGATTTAAAAACATTTCTAAACACAAAGGTGTTTGGTACTCAATGTTAGAGATTTTCTCCTGAAAGGAAGGCACCTGTTTCTTACCATGCAATTCTTGCTAGAATCACGAGTATCTCAAAATCAGTAACTTTGTTCTGGAATCTAGAAATTTGATTCTCTACGAAAAGCTGACAAAATTCAATTTGGAGAATTTTTATGTAAATTGAGAGATTTTTTTTTGAAGTACGCCTTTATTTGTATGAAGAAACTCATGGCTCGAAAATTGACAAGAAGAAAATATCTCACACTGAGAAAGGAAACCTTTCGTCAAGAGAATTTGTACTTGGCTGAAAGATGACAAGCAATTTGTTCACAATAAGAAAGCGACGTCTCGAACCAAGTCAAGTGGTTTTTGCATTAAAATATTTTGGTTTTGAGGCGTAAAAACTATTGAATTGATTGATTTAACTAGACTTAGTTTGAGAAATCACTTCCTTGTCATAAACAACTCTTGACAAAAAATTTTTTTCTCAGTATATGATATTTTCTTGTCAATTTTCGAGCCATGACTTTCTCGATCTTTAGAAATGAATAGAAATGCGTAGAGGTTTCAGTTCCCAGTTTCTAAACAGAAATAAAAAAAAATTGCCTTCAGTCGCGAAAAAACCGTAAATTACTAAATAAACAAATCGCTTCAAAATGCCGAAGCCATCGACTCACTCCTGCATGAATTTCAAACAAAAATTTGTTACCATTCAATCAATTACCCCAGCAAAGAATAAACAAGAGGAAAAAAATGATATCAACTCAATCCAGTAATGAAAAATTTCAATAATTAATGCGGCACTCGATCAAGCGGCAGGTTTAATTTCCCAAACGCTGTGCGGTGTGCGATAAATAAAACACACAGGTACGCGCGGTTGAGGCAGCGCGAGAGAGACACCTCCAGCTGAGAGCGAGAGGTGCCGAGAACTTTTCCAAAAAATGAAAAAAGTGGAGATTACCTCTGGCGCACGAGCACCGGGGGAAAATCGAGTTTGTTTCGCGCTCGATTTGCCCCGCGCCACCTCGACACGACACAAAGGCGAGATCACTCTTTACTCTCATCTTCTTTTATACTCGGATCTATTCTCCTTGTTCTTTTTTTCGGGGGAAACGAAGGTTTTTCTCGTTTTCCCTTGTATCCCTTGGGGTGGAAAATTTATGTGATAAGAATGATTTAGTAAAGGCAATTTTCATTAAGTAAAAACACATAAACTTTCATTTTTGTGGTTTGCTCGTATTTTCGGGACTAAATTCGTTAGAAAAGGTGTTATTAACTCCAAAAATTTTAGAAAAATGTTGTTATACTTCTAATATTCATATTACACTGTTAGAAAAAAAATGAAATTTCACGGACAGTTGACTAGTAATTTTCAGGACAGTGACACTGAAGGCGATGTATAGGGAAAAAATCATAAAATTTCAGGTTTCACTCAAAATTCAGTAAAATTCCAGAATTCCTAAATGTATTTGAATTTTCAATCTAATATGAATATTTATAGTCAAATTGCATTGGATTTTCAGTGAAATCTGAAATTTCATGATTTTTTCCCCCCTAAATCGCATTCAGTATCACTGTCTTGAAAATTCAAGAATATATTTACCAGAATTTTCTGGCTTTCTATTCATTTTCAGGGAAAAATGGAATGGAAATTTATAGTTCTATTTGATATGTCCACGAATTTTTGAATTTTCAATGACAAGATTTCCTGAAATTTCAGTGGAATCGGAACACGATAAAAATTTTCGGAATTTGGCACGGAAAATTCAGACAAAATTGTTTAATACTGTATGGAATACATTGAATGTAGGAAATACGAAGTTCATAGACAACTCATTGTTTATTTGATTTTGTTTTGCAAAGGATTTTTCTCAACTTCGGTAATCAACTTGATGATTTCACTCATAAGTTATTTTTTCACAACAGAAAAAATTGGGAAATTTTTTTGTGGGAAATGAGAAAATTATTCTTATGACATTTTGCCATTCAACCCCTCGGTCTCGAGATAATAGCGTAGCTGAAAAAGATTTTTAATTACATTTATCAACTTGATAATGATTAAATTATCTCGGTAACGACCGATGCTAGAACAAAATATCAAGAGACCTTTTCCCCCTCATAATGTTCCTTAACATCCCCTCCTGAACCCTTTCTTCCTCGAAAAAATTTCATAATTAGCAACGATTAATGGTGGAAAATATTCGTTTCGTTCATGCTCAGAAAAATTTTCATAAAAGAAACTTTTTTCCTTCTGAATACACTGTTACAAATTTTTGGCTGACATTTCCGGTACCCTTCTCGGAAATTTTTATCGTAATATAGTAGTTCCATGAAATTTCCAGGAATTTCGTCTCTGAAAATGAGTAGAAATGAGGAAAATTCCGCTGAAAAAATTCTTGAGTTTTCAATTCATTGAAAATTCATCGTAATTTGGCACTGAATATTGATGATTTTAATGAAAATTCCCATAAACTCAGGAATTCTCAGATCAACGCTATTCAAAAATTTGGAATGTCATGCACTATTCGAAACTTCTTGAAATTTCAGTCACAGCGTCACCTGAATTCTCGTTATTGTGAGTTTCAATCCAATTTCAAATGAAAGCGCTGATAAAATTTCTCATTCACCTTGAAAATTCAAGAAAATTTGGTTTTTCATGTTAAAAAGCTTGGATTTTCAAACTCATTGTGAAAATTCAGTAGCGAAGCGGTAAATCGGGTCAAGTCGATTTTGACTATTGGCCAGTTCTTGGCGAATATCTCGGTATCTAAAAGAGATAAAAAATTTTTCTCATTACCTTTTTTATAACTCTAAATTGGCTCTATAAAAAAAGTCGTGACAAAAATTTTTCCATCTCTCTTAGATACCGCTTTGCTACTGAATTAAACATTAGATAGAATTGAATTTTCAGAAGATTTAGAATTCAGAAAAGTCTGCCTGAATTTTCCCAATTTTCAACATTTTTCAGTGCCGTATGGACCTGGAAATCGACAACTACTTGCATATTCAAAAAATTAACTGATTCATCGACGAAGGAATATACAGAAATTTCACGTAAATTTGTCATTGTTCAACATTTCAAGCTTTTTCAGTTTTTTACCGAACGAATCGTAAAATATCCTCCCCAAACAGGTATTTTTTCATTGAATTATATTTCGCTCCACGATTTCAGTAATGTTTATCCAACTTTTCTCTCCGTGGTCATGAAATTCGAATGTTTTTCTAGCAGTGAAGGATGACAAACAAAAGTGCCTTTAGTATCTAATCAAAATGAGTTACCATTCCGTTTCACCCTCAATTTTAAAACGGATGCCTGGATTACCGGTGGAAATCGAGTTCACCTAGCGCTCAATTTACGTCGCTTCCTATATGCCTTCTTACAGCCCTATCCCCCTATTGCTTTTGGCATACGCCAACTACCGACAACACTTGGGGACTGTGTATACGACTGGCCGTTATACCCCTCGTGTCGCAGTCTGGAAAAACGATGTCCCTATACACACCCTCCACACCACCAGCACTTTTCCTCTCTCCCCCTCTGCTCCACTCGTTCATTCCTCTTCAGTGCCATCCGAAAATTCGCCCCTCGGGCGTCGGCCTGTCGTCATTCCGCAATATCTCTCGTCTCGCAAAAATTTAACTCCCCAACTCAACTAAAATATCTACCACCACCCGGTTTACCGCCCCAACTACCCTTTGTACTGTGATCGATTTGGTTTTCTCTTTTGATGAGAAAGAATGGGGAAAATTAATCGACGAAATCTGATGGATTTTTTTGGTCGAGTGAAGGGAGAGATTGTTAATTACTTGATCATCCTGGGAGTGAGTGATTTTGACGAAAAATGATAGGGGATTTTTTATACGTGGATACGTCTATGGTTTCAACATGGGGGGTCATTTTGGGGACATGATCCTTATGTGCAGCGCCATCTATCGGAATTCTAGAAAATTCTTGACATTTCGAGGTAATTTGAGAAGTTTCTAGAAATTTCGGGGAAATTCAGGGAGTTTCTAGAAAATTCGAGAGAATTCAAAGAGTTTCCAGAAAATTCGAGGGAATGCAAGGAGTTTCTAGGAAATTCGTGAAAAAAGGAAAGGCCATGGACGTATCCACGCACAATTACAGCTGTATGGAAGATACAGCCTCCTGCAATTTTTTGTGAAAAATTTTGTATTCTGCAGGGATGAATGTGTGGGAATTGTAACGAAGAATCAATGATTGAAGAATTTCTGAATTATGGAATCGTCTTCGAAATCAGCAATTTTCATGCAAAAAAGTTGGAAGTTTTTTTGTATTGAGAATTCTGTTTAAAAAAAAGCATTTTTTCGCGTTTATTTTCAAAATAAGTACTTTTCAAGGTAATTAAACGACAAAACTTGAGGAATTCGATTGGGAATTTGTAAGAGTCTAAGACTTCTAAAATAATAAGTTCATAATAATTTTAAGGTAGAACAGTCGAAAGTAGTTTATTTTGTTTCACTTAATTTAAAATATTAAATTGGCTGTACAGTGGTCACTGGTAGACAGCGCGTGAATGACTGACTCATTTCTATTCAAATACAAGTATATGTATTATCGATTTTAATTTTTCGGCTTCGCTTACAAATTGAATATAAAAGATTTAATAATAGTTGATCTTGCCATTATCCTCGAGCAGTTCAGGGGGGGAATTACAAAATTTTCTAAAAAAACTTTTTTTTACGTCTTATCCTAATCATTCTCCAGTTAATTCCATATTCAGATGATTATGGAATTAACTGTCAATCATTAGTGGAAAGTCAACAAAATTATCCAACAAAATATGTAAGATTTTTCATTATTAATTTATTAAAAAATCAATGCAAGCTGCCAATTTCAGTTAAATTACTTTGTGAAAATAAGCGAAATTATGATAGGCTGGCGGGGATGCGACAGATGACTTGGTAGGTGAGTTCAAAGTCCCATTCACAAACTTCCGAGCTCAATTCAAATCAGATGAACACAGAGAGACAACTAACATAATTGTTGAACAAGCAACAAATGCTAAGACAAAAAGGGTGCCGAATACTTTGATTTTTTTTTCAATGACTCTGCTAGGACCTGGTTCAAAAAATGCAAACTCCCTAGGGAGACCATAGTTACCGTTAACCGTGTTACAGCCAATAACTACCACCTTGCACCCTCCTTGGCTAGAATTGAAATAACCAATAATCCTGGCTGCTCTTGCGGAGCAGAGAGCAAAACTTTTGATCATATCTTGTGGCACTGTTCTAAGTACGACCAACAAAGATCTAAACTTCTAGTCAGACTGAACAACTTGAACTGTTCTAGGTTCTTTATCACCAGAAAATTCGCAGAGGCAACTGACCACAAATATGTAAACGAGATATACAAATACCTAAAAGACTGTAAACTTCAGATTTAGATAACTTAGCACAGAATAAGGCAATGTAAGATACTAGACAATAAATATCTGACAGTGTAAATAACCGGATAGATGCGTTGCATAACTTTAAAAAAAACATTTTAAAAAGGAAAATCATGAAAATTTAGATGGAAATGGACAATTCAAGTATTGCAGTCATCACAGGATTAATCACAGAATGGTTTTGGACTAATCACAGAATCACTCGAGTCACTTACTCTAAAAAAAAATCCCTTATTTTATTATTTCAAAGGTCTGAAATAAAATTATCAAAAGTCTTAATTTGAATTCTGAAATTCTTAAGTTGAGAGCTTTGAAAGTCTCAATTTGAGACTTTGAGATCTCACACGGAGAGAAAGATTCAATGAAAATTACGTATCTTTTCCGTAATTTCGGAGCGAAATGTGGTTGTAGCAAATTTTACCTAACTGTCACAGAATTTCTCCACAGCGTTCCGTAATTTTTATCTGAATCTACTGTGAAAAATTACGATACGGTGACTTAAATTTTCTGAGTCGATTCCGTAATCGGTGAGCGAATTGTAAGTTCCATAATTTTCATTGAACATTTCTCTCCGTGCAGTTTAAGCTTTCAAAAATTCTCAAATTTGTATTCTCAAACTGTGGAGGGTCTGAATTTGAGACTACCCACAGGTGCACCATTACTGATTACCACTTTGTAATTATTATAAAATTCTCGCAATATTTCTCCGTAATTCCTCCGTTTAGATATCCATATGTGTATGTCCACGTGAAAAGGGCCCACTTTGTCGCATCTAGTTTCCGAGATATTCACGTTTTTCTCTCCACATCTCCAACCATTTAAACCAATGTTAAATTGTTTTTTTGATCGTCTATACTGACGTCAGTTTTCATTCTATCGGGTTGATTTTGGGCTCAAAATGTCAGAAATCTGATCAAGATTATCAGAACATACATAACTCCAATACCGTTAAAGTGGGCCCTTTTCATGTGGACGCCCACATATATGGGTTACGTAGAATAGGAGAATGGACAGTTCCATACAAGTTCCCTATCCCAAATGTTCTTCCCCAAAAAAACTATCTTGACAATATGAGAACTCCTCATCACCCCTCGCATCCCCCACGTCCGAAAAAACCACAGATTGAAAAACTCCATTAATCATTTCTAATTTAACTTTAATATCTCCATCAATCCCACCCCACCCCCACCCCCTGCCATCACAAAAGAATGACGCAAGACGAACGACTCGAAAAAACTCATGGGGTGATGATGAACAAGTCCAATTTCCCCCTTCCAATAACTCCACCTAAGGAAAAAAAAAGCCGAAAATTTTGTCAACCTCTCCTGTTTTCGTCGTCATGGGGACGCCGCGTGCGGCTTAGATATCGACTCACTTCTCCGCGGGATATCTAACTCCATCTGAAAGAGGGAATGAGCGCGAGAGGGAACAACACAGCAGTTGTAGATGTGAAAACCGTCCAGAATGCGAAACGCCAAGAAAACCGGCGAGGGTTAAGGCAAAACAGAGAGAAGAGGAGTACAAGTGGGGAGGAAAACAGGCACTCCACAGTTGAATTATTTAAGTCCTCGTTCCCCAGTACCTAGAACCAAGTGGTCCACCTCCGCACTTACATTCGACGAAAAACACAAGAGCGAGTGTCTTCCTCTTTCGTTATACTTCCTGCCTATCCCCACGCTGAAGGGAATTTAATTTCTCAGTAAAGCCGCAGAAGGGCCGAAAGACAGTCTTATATATATTGGAGACCGGAATCCTCCCCCGGGAGTCAACCGTCGAATAAAGAAAATGTTTTAATTGCGGAAAAACACGAACTGCTCTTCTCCACTCCTGGTTTTATTGCTCTTTCCTCTCGGTTGGACTTTTTTTTTATCTCTTTATTTTGGCTTTTTTGTGGGGGAAACAACAACAGCTGAAGTTAATTGTGGATGTCATAATCTGTATTGAACGAGAAAACAATTTAATGGGAGAAGAAAATTATTTTTAGGGAAGTGCGGGGGTTTGGAGGAGTCACTTTCGAAATTGGTTGATGTGTGATTATCTACGGGTGAAGGATCGAAGGGGAAATCTCAAGGAAGATTTTGGTGGAGAATTTCGTCAGTAATGGATAAAAAAGTTTTGAGAAAATGCGAGGAGAGAGATAAATTGATTTTATTGGTTGATTTTTGGTTCCGGATGGAAGCATTGCATTCTTCAAATCCGAAATTTCCATTTTGTTGTGTCAGGACAACTACACTGAGAGAAAAATCAACATAATATGACAAAACAATTTCTTAAGTGGAAAACATCGCAGACATAGACGATTAATTAATGGTAGGTTTCAGACAAGAAAGCGGTGCTCTTCGAACTAAACGAGTATGATACAGAATGAAAACATTATCTTTTTCTGGAAATTAAAGAGACAAAATACGTTTGAGAGAAGGAAGAGATGTTATTGCTTTCCTTCAAACACATTGCAATTGAGAGCAAGTGACGGTTATATTTTAGAAATATCTGAAGGTTCTCGCCTGTATGAATTTTATATTCATTCAATATGAAAGTCTCTGATCCATAACTCACTGAATCGAAGTTTTTAGTATTGTTAGTAATTTTCTTATCTTTTGACACGAAATAAACGATTTCTTGTTTTGTAGTTTTGTGATGTTATTTTGATCTTTCTCTCAGTGTAATTTTGGCCTCAGGGCTCTCAGTGTAATTTTGGCCTACATATGTATGTGTGCATGGGTGACGGTATATGTATATGCGACTAATCGTTTTTCGACGATAACAGAAAAAATAATTGTTTAAATGAATCCAATTGTGATTAAAAATATTCTTTCCAATGCCACCTTGACCGAGTTCGATTATGAGATTGATTGCCTCATCTGTTGTTGAAAAACATTATTCTGAAACCAACATTCAGGGAAAGTTAAAAAATTTTAACGTTGCGGCAATGTTGGGAGAATATTGAATTCAATGAATCATTGAATTCAATTTAAAATACATCATCATAGAAATTCTATTCAGAAGCAAATTGCTAATTTATCAGCAAAAAAATGTTGACTATGGCGTGACGAAAGCAATTTCCCACTTCTTGAAATTTAAAAACTTGTTTCCTTCACTAATAGAATGATTCATTTATTCCAAACGAGATTAGTTTAGAGATTAGAGATTAGTTAATTATTAACGAATGGTAGAGTTGGATATTACCAAATAAATGTTCGTTAATAGTTAACGAATGGTTCACTTGAAAGGTGAAAGTCGAGTCAATCAAGGCGGCTCAATAGTTATTTTCATCACAAGGTCCACAAAGTATTTTCTGACGAATGTGGCTTTGTAGGCCGAGCCGAAGGCGAGGCCTATAATCACATTCGTCAGAAAATACTTTTGGACCGTGTGATGAATGCAATTTTTCGTCAGAAAAAATGCATTCATCACACGAAAATGTGGATTTTTTAACTGTCAACTAATGAACTTTTGGTGAGACCGAATAAACCCTAGCCACCCACCAAATCCACTTGTTAACAATAACTAATCCTTTCTATCAGTGTAGCTGAATCAATCATCATTGACCGAATTAATTTGATAATTACGCTATTATCGTTGGAATCAGTTCCTCCGAAAAAGAATGTTTCCAACAAAAACGCCGGTTGATATTCTCTCTTGAAATCATTCAGCTCTCCTATAATTAAAAGAGAAACACAACAGCTGATGTTTTTCACGGATGTCATAATCTGTATTGAATGGGAACACAATTTAATGGGGGATAAGATTACTTTTAGGGAGTGTCCAGGGCTTGGAAGAATCATTTTCTAAATTAATTGGTATTAGTACATGATCACTGATTTGGGGAATGAGTGAATTTACGGGGAAATTTTGAAATTATTATTAATAATTAATAATAATTTAATTATTATTAATTATTAATAATAATTTATAAACAGTAATTAAAAATAATAATTAATAATAATTCAATTATTATTAATTATTATTTTTAAATTATAGAATACGCTGAATTTTCCATGAATTTAACATTTGAGACATCCGTTTTCATAGAATAATTGAACTGAAAGTATAGTTTTCATTGATTTTTTCGTCAAATTGTAATTTTTTAATGATGAAATTGGTTCAAATTTCAGTGAAACGATCACTTCATGAAAATTTCTCAAAAACTGTATCAGAAATTTCAGTAAAAATTCTTTAGCAATACAGATAACGATTGAAAAAAATGTCAGAAGATCTTTCTTGCACTGACACCAAAATTAATCCAAAGTCATTAAGAATTATGAAACTTTTTGTGTTGAGTTGAGAAAATTTTAGGCAAAAAACATTGCTTGACTTTTTGCCCTGAAATAACGGATTGCCTCCCCCAACAAGACAACCACAACAGCTGAAGTTGATTCCGCCCATCATAATTCGTATTAAACGAGAAAACAATTTAATGGTGGAGAGGGGAAATTATTTTTAGGGAGCGTCTGGCATATATGAAACAGTCACTTACAGGTTTTAATACAAGTGCAGACCCCATGGCGAACGGTTAATATAAATACAGAGAGTCACCTGGTGCATGAGTGGAGCGTTACGACGGGTAAATAGCCAAAGCCTTTTACCGAAATTGCTCGATCGCGTAGGGAGAGGGTGGGATGGGTCCGTCTCAAGGTGAATGCGTCAAGTACCTGGAAAAAGGTACATTTGCATTTGTAAACACTTGAGAATTCAATAAAGCGAATGTATTTGGATGGTGAAAGCTTCATAAAACAGTTGCAAAAGAAGTTAAAATTGGTAGAAATTTCAAATCAGAATACGAGCATCGGTAAAATCAGAAAATTCTTGCTGTGTTTGCTACATACTTGTCAATATTTACAAATCAATTGCATTCTGGGATATCGGAGAAACAAATTTCAATAGAGAAAACTCCATTTTCATCACACTGTGCGAAAAACAAAACTTTTTAAAACACGTTTTGTGCCTTTTCCACACATTGTCCCTTTCCTGACATTGTGATGAAAAATATCGTTCGATACTCATGGGGAAAGTGTTTTTGGGCTCGTGGGATTATATCACTCGCCTTCGGCTCGAGCTATAAACCTCCGACGATTCAAAAAACACTTTTCCCATGAGTATCGAAATATACTATTTTAATCCTAGTCTACTCATCATACGCGACCCTCCGACTTTGGTCACCTGCGCGAGTATTCGCCTCCGTATCATTTAGGCGCCAGTCTTACCGAATTCCCTCTATACTACCCGAGGGAGTTTACACTGATAGAAAAAGTTATTTTTATTCAGATGTTTCTTTCTTGGAACAAGTATTATATACTTGAACCAATGAATGTCAATTATTTCTTCTTGAGATACACTTGCTTGAATCGAATAAAACAGTCCTCCGCGTCAAGTCACACGTGTTCACCAAAAAAATGGAACAGTTCTATTTTTTTTCGAGCCGAAGACGAGTAAAAAAACCCATGGCAGTCACACTTTTACGACTTTGGGGAAGGATTAATGCCAATCCCCGGACGCGGAAAAGTGAAGATCAATACGGAAAACTATGTTGTGACAATCAATATTTTTTGTTACAAGGTGTCCACTGAGAGAAAAAATTATTCCTGCCAAGGATTGATATTCTCGTCAGAAGACAATATTTTTTCAGAACGAATTTTTCCAGGACAGTCATTTTCAGAGAGTCCAAGTCTATCCTAAAAAATTACAGTGATATTGAACAATCTGATTATTATGCTACATATCGTGGCCGTATAGCCAAAGGGGCGTAACAGCTGTGCCTATCCACACCACTTACGCCCCTTTGGTTTTACGACGACGATATGACCTTGACAAAATGTTCTCCGATATCTTCCGGATTTTACAAATTGGCGATTTTCTCAGGTAAAGAAAATTGGAATAATTCCAAATGTTAATAATTATTATTGGAGTTTCTTCGAGGTCATATGCAGAAGAATATTCTTATAGATCACCATAATTCTCACGCTTGGAACTGATTTCGGAGCACCTGGAAATGACTGGCCTGGAGAAATACGTTCCAAAAGAGATATTTTCTTCTACTAAGAGTATGAAAAAGATATCACCAACAACATTTTCTTGGAAGGAATACATTTTTTTCTCAGTGTAGCGTCCAATAAGCAATGTCTTACACAGTTAGAAATTTTTTGAAATTTAAATAACAGATACATTTGAATTTTCACTATTCTGAACTTGAATTCAACTTCAGACTAAATTGCTCATGGGTTTCCTGATTCATCTTGGAAATTCCACAAAATTAAGTTTTTCATTATGAATGATCACTGAATTTTCAATGACAGTTTGGATTTTCAAACCTATCGCGAAAATTGAGCAACAGATTGAAAATTCGGAAGAAAAGTTGCCTCAATTTTCATGATTTTCAGTAATTTTCATTGTCACATGAACCTGAGAAATCAAATTTCATTGAACATTTAAGAACATTGACTGATTTGTCAATAACAAGATCAATAGAAATTCGATGTAAATCCTTTGTTGTTAAACATTTTAAGGTTTTTTACTTGAAATTTTAAGAGTAATTTTCTAACAGTGTACGGCCACAATGACAAAACATTTCTTCGCGTTCACAGCAAAAATAAATGTTTGAATTTCACACACATTTGGTAGACGTTTTTCAAACACTAAAAAATGTCTAATTAAAATGAAAATTTTTCTGAATTTCAGACAAACAGGTGCCTAAACATCTTAATTCATATTTGAAATTCAGACTAATTTTCATTTTATTCAGATGTTTTTTAGTGTCTGAAAACAGTCTACAAAAGCTGTGTGAAATTCAGACATTCGTTTTTGCTGTGCTTTCATTCTAAAGTTCGCCCATTCTTTAAAACCAACACAACGCAATCCCCTGCACCAAGAAATCCCTAATTCTCTTCTTCATCTTGCGAAGTTTCAAAAAATATCGAGAACTCGTAAAACAAAAACGAGGTACAACTCTCCAGGAAAACCTCTTTATTTTTATTTTTCCCCCGAAACTTTGCCCTGAAACTTTTCGATACTGAGTTTTTTTTCGGCAGTGAAAAAAAATAAAAAGCGAGTAAAACGACTCTCCTCCCTTTCCCCATCACGTGGAAGACATAAAAGTTGACCGTTTTCCCCAGTTGGACGTTTTTTCTAACCCCCTGCGAGTTTCTCCCACCACTCCCTCGGCACTGGATGGTTTATTACCTGCTCGTCGATAAAGATCCTCTACGTATTTCCTTCCCCGTCTTTACTTCACCCCCTCGCCCCTGCTTCTTCTCTCTGGCATCCGCATCACATCGCACTCGTATGCCTGTTTATTACGAAAAATTTATCACCGTGACTGTTGAAGTGAACGAGCACACACGACTTGTTTGACTTTAGCGATGGTAAACCGTTTCTCGTTTACGAGTCGCTTCACTTTTCAAGAGTTGGTACAGGGTTTATTACGTATACTTTGTTGGCGACGGCATCCAGACTGATTGGGTAAATATGGATGAATGCACGTTCTTCCAGGGCATCTATTCCATTTTTTATCGGTGACGTTCGTGAATCGTCAAGGGTAATGGGATAAATTTGAAGGTTGGTCGGTGTTTCCGCAATATCCGGTTTCAATGACCTACACGGAGAGAAATATTCAGTAAAAATTACGGAACAAGTCACCTAATCCGCAATGAGGAATCGTTTTCCGGCAATTTTTATAGGAATGGAAGTGAAGAAATCTGAAACGTTCAGTGAATTTTCAGGTTCATCACTTGATGTTAGAAGGTAACAAGAAGGGAACATTTAATAACAACATTTGAGACTTCCAGGGTTACGAAGGTCACAAAAATCAGACATTGTGGAAACATAATCTCTTGTTCAACATGATTGTCACCCTTGTTTATTACACTGTTCAAAAAAATTGAACTTTCATGGAGAGTTCAGTTGTAATTTTTAGGGGGATAGGGGAGGGTGTGCCTATACCGCCCACCTAAGGGGAAATGCCAGTTTTATTTTATATTTCAACTTAAGTATAAAAAACGTATTTGTGAGAATTTTTTAACTATTGAACTCGTTATTCTCGGAGTGTAGACGCCTAATTCTCTTTAGAATCCACAAAATTGATTGAAAATAAAGGAGAGAGCCTATTGAGCGGTACTACCTGCCGTAGGGTAATACCGCTCGGTACGATTCCAATGCCGCTCATAGGGTTTTGCGTGTATCGCTCGCGCCGCAACCTAATCTGTACTCGAGTGCTGTCGAGCAAATACGTGGCCGATCCTATGAGCGGTATTACCGGCTCCGCTCGGCGTCAACAAAATTGTTGATAATTATTGACATGAGTGGAGTTTTGAGTTCAAATTGGTCTCAAATTACGCGGGAAAGTACCACAAATCGAATAACCACGGTTTAATATGAGAATTCAGCGTTTGAAACTATCAAAAACCTTAATTACAAGTCCACAAATTTTGCACTGTAAAGACCTCAAAACTTCGTTACGTGTTTTTTCATATTTAAAGTGGTAAATAAAGTGAAATTTTTCCGACAATCACATCCTATCATCAAATTCTTCATGATCAGGAACAGAAAGAAATTTTCAAGTTGATGGTTGTGGAGAAAATCGGGTGAGCGGTATTACTCGCTGAGCGGTACAGGCACATCCTCCCCTACTCCTCGGTAAAATTTAAAATTTAAAAGTCTTGACTGGGCCTTGGGACCCATTGAACAGTTTGTGATATATATATATATATATTATATATATAAGTAGCGAAGCGGAAAGCGGTTCAAATCGATTTTGACGATTGGCCAGTTTTTGACGAATATCTCGGTATCTAAAGCAGATAGGAAATTGTTTGTTATGAACTTTTTTGTAGAGCCAATTGAGAGTTGTAAAAAAGGTCATAAGAAAAATTTTCCTGTTTCTCTTAGATTCCGAGATATTCATCAAAAACTGGCCTAAAGTCAAAGTCGACCTTAACCCGGTTTACCGCTTCGCTACTGATATGACGGAATACTGGAATAACTAGAGAAAATCACAGACCCTATCGATTTTGCCCCGTATAACCACCAAAAACTTCATTTTTTCCTGTTTTACCTTCAAAATGCTCCTTGCACCTTAGTGTTCATATGATTTTAGCTTTTATTTTTAATCTTCGTTATACTCCAGTGAATAAAATCAAGTATCCGTTTAACTTTATTCGCAATAGATCATGAATAAATGAATTTTGAATTTCATAAATTTTTCGCGTCTCTAGAGTAGAGCAAAATTTTTGAAATTCAAAATTCATTTATTCATGGGGAAAGATTTTCCGGGAATTTGTCACGGGCAAAAAATGCGAGAACCGAATATGTTAGTGTGAGTTGAAAAGCCTGGGAGAATTAAGCGACTGAAGCAAAATTACCTGTCTCAAATAAATATGTTTCAGATATTAAATTTGTTTTCACAGTGTGGTAAAATTCCACGTCTGCCCAGTGTGGGAAATTTTGCTGTATAAGATATAGGAATTTTTGCATCCATAGCTGTGATTTTTTTCATCGAATCGTAAGACATCCTCGACAAAATATTTTTTTTTCTGAATTACATTTCGCTTCACAATCACCTTGCATATAGTAAAATTTTTGTCATGAGAACTTTTGTCATAAAATTTCAAATTTTATTCAGAATTTAATGGAATTCCAAATTGCCATCCGCATGCAGATACTTATTTACAAAATGATCTGCTAATTCCAAATGAATAATCCTTATCCAAACAAAAATGGGGTAACCATCGAGCCCTGAACGTACTGGAAACCAATATATCACGTCTTCCCACATCAGATAACAAAAGCTGTTATTCAAAATATGAAAACCGATTTGTTTGATCAACCTCAATCTCCCCTCCACACGAATCGTCTCATATCAATCCATAAATGCTCACAGCAAACATTGGGTAACATATAAACGCGCGTCAAAGGTGTCAGCAAAGACAGCGTCAAGATGCTGGTGCACGTGACGCGTGAAAAGAAACCGATAAAAAAAAATTCAAAAAGACCCCGCGCCTCTTTGAACTCGGCGCACATTGGTGTTGCATAAAAATTGCTACAACTGTGCACTGAAGTGCGATTTAATGCATCTCAAGGGTTCGCCCATGCACGTCTTTAGAATTTATTCGTAGGCTTTTAAATGTGAGGCTCTGTAGATGCAATTATCGTGGCATGTATCATTATTGTGTACTACTATGTATTTTATGGGTTTGGGGTGCTGAATAAAAAGCAATCCGCGGAGAACAGAAAAGTTTCCTCCTCGTGCGAAAAATAATCTGGCCTTATCGTCCCCGATCCACGTAAATTTGTAAATTCATTGCAAGCAAGTATTACAATGAAAAAATTTCAGGAATGAGTAGGCTTCTGCTTCCTCATAACATAAGAGGAAATATGCACCAATTTAAGTGTCATTATGCAACATCTAAGTTAAATTTTTTTAGAGTTTCAACTCCTTTCTCCAATTGCAGCGAAAATTTCCTTGAAATAAATGAAAATGTTACCCATTTCGAGGAGGATTTGCTCGATTGATTTCTATAAGACACAGTTCTTAAATTTAGAGCTGTTTTGGCTGGTCGAAACCATTTTAGATTTAAAACTTGTGAAATTCTTCACCCTCATCTCCATATCACTCAAAATCGCGTCTGATTCCAACCCATTACTTGAACCATTAATTAATTTTGATAGAGATGTAGTACATGTAGATGCCCTGATAAAATTACAGCGCATGTCGCCCGGAAAATTCTAGACAAATTCATGTAGAAAGATGTGATATCTGGGAGCTAATCATTATTTTCGAAGGAGACCTTTCTCAACTATCCAACGTTCCCGTGGTTCTAAAACATCTGAAACGACTCGTTTTGAGATCATGAGGGTGATAGTAGAGGTTACAGGTCGAATACTTTTGGATACCTACGAGAAACCGCAGGAGGTACCATTCCCCCAGAAGTTACCTTCTATTCTGACAGTTTTCGGGTTTTGACGATTTCCACTGTGTCGATTCGGTATCTGATACGAATAGGACATGCTGGATACAAAGGGACAATACTAACGACTCTAAAGTGACTACCGAAACTTCTCGAGATGTCCTAAACTAGTTTCTGGAACCAATACGTTGCTGTTAACGGTATTGAACTATCTTGACAAGAAGAATCTCTGGTAGATGAACCGTCCAAGAGAAGTTGACATTGGACAACCCATTTTGAGAATAAATGGCGGAGAAACTCGGACAACCAGTGATGAATTGAGACTTCCCACTTTAAAAACTTTGCTTATTGCAGGTGATTGGTTACATGAAGACAAAGTTCAGAATCTACTATGAAAAATTCGGGTTCAGCACCTAAAAAAATAACTTAGGGGAGGGTAGGGTAAAACGGACCCCTAGGGCAAAAGGGACCACTGACAGAAAATTGATAATTTTAGTTTTTGCTTCCGAATGGAGGCAAAAACGAAAATTCGAAGTCATTTGTGGTTTGAGGTGACTAGCAAATTTGATCAAATTGCGGTTCAATGACACTTGTTGTCTATAAAACCTCTGTCAGAATTACGATCCAAGAAACTCACTTTTAATTTTATCTTTTAATTTTTATTTTAACACATTCAGTGTTCCTCATTTGAAGGAAAGAAAAAAACAGAAGTTATCAATTTTCTGTCAGTGGTCCGTTTTACCCTACCCTCCCCTATTCTAAGATTTCAAAGGTCTTCAATTTGGTCTTAATTTGAAGCCTGAAATTCTTAAGTTGAGATGTATTTATCAATAAACCTTTTTTCCTCAGTGTACATAAAAATCACGAGCTCTCCACATTGAAATTTTTCATCTTTTCATAGAGAAAACAAATTTCTAGATTACAGAACAAAATTAACCATTTTAAGATACTCATGATTATAGAAAGCATTGCACTGAGAGCCCAGTGGCTTGATACAGTGGGTAAGTTCGTTACCTCACATGCGAAAGGTTCCGAGTTCAAATCCCGGCCGGATAGAATGGCGCGATCTAACCATTTAAAGTCTTGATCATCATAGCAGTATACCCTAACCGGGTCGAAGCGATGTAAAATAACGATAAAAAAAAATTGCACTGAGAATTAGAAGAAAGAGGTACCTTCCTTCAGGAGAAAAATCCCTACAATTCAGTGCCAAAAGGCTATTTGTTTAGAACTCTGCTTAAATCAAGAGTTGCTGTATTTTTAAACGAAAAACAAAAAACTTTTTTTTTCTCATTGTACGACAAAATCTATCTGCCAGTTTGAACGAGGGCTTCATTCGACCAGAAAAGCCATTGTTTTCCATATACAGGCAACATGAAAAAATCCCAGTGGAATTATCAAAAACCATTAGTTGAATACCGTGAAGGCACTACAAAATAACACCGAATGATACAATCCTAGTGGCGGAAATTTGGAGGAAAAATATTTTCACCAAGATTGACTGGCTTTTCGTTTTTAAATTTTAGAGATTTTTTCACATCGCTTTCAGTGAGAAAATTCTGTCTTTCAAAGACAACTGCACTAAGAGAAAAATTTCCTAATATGTGGACCATATTTACATGAGATAAGTAAAGTATTTTCAATTGCTTAAATCTCAGAATATTTGTGCTTCACGGAAGTCGAATAAATTCCCATTCATCACTATCGTTGCGCATTATATCCTGAATATACTACATATCGAAATATTGGAACTGCATAACACAAAAATCATGAAAACAATAAATATTTGAAGATTGACGATTAGTGATGCTGCGAGACGTGAGAGAAACGAGATAAGACAAACGAGACGAGACGAGAAGAGTCATGGTCTAGGAAAATGTCTTGAAGTGTAATGTTTCTTTTGTTTTAATTTTCCGTTTGACTTCAATAATGTTTTCGTTTTTGTTTTATTTTTTTTCTCTTGTTTTACCCTTTAGCTCTCTCTCTCTCTCTCTCTCTCTCTCTCTCTCTCTCTCTCTCTCTCTCTCTCTCCTGTCTCTCTCTCTCTCCTCTCTCTCTCTCTCTAGNGCATTCTAAATAAATTGACGAATTTGAAGGATTGCAAAGGAATCCTTTGCAAACCTTTGGTTATAAAGGGGTTGAAAAGGGGATATAAATAAATTATGGAACAATGATGAAAATTCCACATTTCATTTTCGTGATAATTGAAAAAGATACAGAAAATGATAGGAAAAATCTCAAAAAGGACATAGGAATTGCAAAAAAGGAATAAAAAAAGAATAAAAAGGGTTGAAAAAGGGATAAATAAATGATGAAAAAAGATCTAGGGAACGATTGAAAGAATACAAAAAAACAACTCTCATGAGATTTACAATAATATCTTCCATGAAATTTCAAAAAATTTCCAACAGTGTATTCCAACAGTCTGAGCAAGGAGTGAGGAGTTTAAAAATCCGGGCGACTTTCCTGACAATTAAAACTTTTTTCTCTCTTCGACCAATTACTCATGCCATCGAACTCAAGATGACCACCAACGCGCCCTCGAATTTATAATATCAGATGATGTGTTCCACCACCACGAAGCGCAGTCCCGAATGATGTATGAATCATCTCCATTCATGGGGAAACTCGCAAATTACCATACGTCAATCGTCTATCTTTACAACAGAAAAAAACTCTTTCCCCCTCGCAATTCTGCAAAGTTCTTTAAACTCTGCACTTGAGATTCAAATCAATTTTCTCCGCAAACTTGACGGTTGCGTCTTTACAATCACATTAAAGCTCTGGAGAAAGACTGACATAAGTTTTCAGGTGACTTCCGGTCGTCTATATTTGTTGGTAGACCATTACAAGCGGTATAACCCTGGGAAACTAACATTCGTCGAATCGATATTATACAGTTATTTCGTTACGTGGGTGGTGGAAACAGAAGAGGAAAGAGTGGACGCGGCTGGGTTCAATTCACTTTAATTGCTCTCCATACTTTATGGTATATCCTCTTGTATAGGAAAGTTATGCCCCATGTTTGTTTCATCGAATATTTTTTTATAGATACATCAATATGTACATCGTTTTATGACTCCCAAATGTCGACTACATGGCCGCCGTTGTATCACTCGTGTCCACAGTGAGAGATTTTTTTTTCCAATTTTTTCCCATTAAAAGGGAGCGGCGAACCCTCAACTCCATATTTATGCAATATTGAAGTTAAAGTTTGGGGCGTGGGAAGGAGTGGTGGTGGGGAGGAGAGCAGTTTGGTTTGATGCTTCAGGCGGTTGCATTAAACGATCCAGTTACATTCGGTTGCTATCAAGAAAGCAGATCCCGAAGTAAATGAACTCAAGTGGAATTACTGGGAATTGATTCGCTGGAATCGTGTTGCTGCTATCGTATGGTTCACAGAAGTGTTTTGATTTTTCAATTTCCGGTTGAAATCCGGGGTTGACGACATCTTCGAAGGAATTAGTTCTTGAGAAATCGAAATATTTGATTGGGGAACCATAATTTATTTAATTATCATTGCGATCATCTTAAATCAGAGCAATTGTCTTTTACAATTGGTCTCACAATTTCTATGAGAGAAAACAAGTTTCTGCTGCCGAGAAGAAAGTTATTGATTCTAAACTCGCCACAAGTAAATGTATATAAATATTTGCATAAGACATGTGTAAATTTTCTTGCAGATAGTAAATATACTTGGCAAAGACAATTTTTTTCTCGGTGTAGGCACCTCCAACGCAATCTATTCAACTTTTTGAACCAATTCCCCCCTGCGAATACTCAGTTGAATCTAATCGTATTTTCTATTCAAATTGAACTCCATCATTATTCGACGTTTTACACGAATTCTAATTTAGTTAATTTATATCTCAGATGATTATTTGGAAATAATTTATGTTTCTACGTACCCGGAATGCCACGTTATGTCGAAATACCGTTCTCAAATGAAAGACTATTGTTCAAAAAAACAATTGAAAAAAGAATTTGATGAATCAATTTCTTACACTCATCAAAATTAGAATTCATGGAAAAAATGATCAATGATACATCTTTTTTTTGTTTTTTGAATTGATTTTTCTTTGTTATACTCAATGATTCAACTGAAGTGTATTCATAAACCTTTAATGTGTAATGAGTTGAAGTTATTCGAATATCCCGCCCCAAATATCGGAATAATTTAGTAAATTAACGAAACGTATCGCTTGTGACTCGACGAATTACTTATCACCTCACGCGAGACACCTCTCTCTCTCTCCCTTGCTTTTCAACCTCTGACATGACCTGTCAGTCAATTACTCCTCTTATGATTTTGTAATTTGAAGCTTTGAGCAAGTGTTTTAATTATTAACTGGAATAATGTTTTGTTTTGTTTAAGATTGCTATAAAGATAAAATGATATATTGTGACTTGGAAATAATATTTATACATTAAAATCTCGTAATTTTGGGTGAAACAAAATCATCAATTTCGATAACTCAAATAAATTACATATTTTAAGGTAACGAATTTATCATTTTCATCGCACTCGTCATTTTTAATTACTAGAAAAAGGACGCGTGTTTTGCGCACGCATACTTAAGCTAGTGGTTCATTGTATTTTTTATCCTTCCATTTATTTTTGAAAATAATAAAAGTAACAATAAACAATCAAAGGAACATATAATTTAATGTCACGTTTCTACCATGACTTTGTACAGCTAGAATTATATTATTTCACACTAAATGAGTGCTTCATGTCACAAGATAGTTAAATAATTCCATAAAGAATCCAGAGCAGAATTCACCCATTAGTTAATCTTTGCTGAAAATCCTGGATTATACAAATCTTTTTTTATCTCTTTACACGGAGAGCAATTTTCTAGAAAAATTCTAGTACGAGTGCTGGAAAAAATTACAATCCACAGGCTGCGAAAAATTCTAGTGCTGTTAAGGTAAAATTTCTTGGTATTTCTAGTAAAATTTCTGGGGATTTCTGTGAAATTTTCACAGCAATACGAGGAAAAATTCACGTTTTCCCCAATAAAATTTCTAGTGCCGGCACTGGAATTTCTTCCTGGCCCTCACTTTGCGCCTCTTTTCCCGTGCTAGCACTAGAATTTTTCTAAAAAATTTCTCTCCGTGTAAAAGAAGATATTTTTTCAATTTTCTATTTCTATCATAATCCTCCTTTCAAGAGGTATATAATTTTTTTTAATTATAAATTCCAAATTTTTATTAAATTCAAGAACGCATGGTATGGTATGGTATGGCAATTTTTGTTTATAACAAGACACTAAAATCTATGCAAATTGGGTAAATAACATTTGGATGTTAATGTGATTAAATCAAATGTACAGAATAAAAGCGCAGTCGTGACTTCTTTCACTTATTATTTAATAAGATCTATCTAACGAATAATTTTTCGCTAGGGAAGCGGGGGACGGGGCATATATATTATATATATAATACATATTCAGAAAATATCTTTTTAAACAGAAATATAAAACAAAGATTTGTATAATGTAGGATCTTAAGCAAAGATAATCCTTGTTCCTAGGCTTAAGGTTATCCCTGGCGAAATAGATAGCTGACAGAAAAGGTGACACCAATTTTTTAATAGAGGAAGCAAAATCTCATCTAAGATAGCATATTCTCTTATAAATCCCACCGAATTCTAAATTCAGAGATTTTTACTGAAAACTAAAAACTTTTCTTTTATGTAAATTTACTCATTTTCCCGAATCCCGTCGGTAAATGAAATGAGTCGAGGGATCTCGCCACAATCACGAATTTCCATCGAATCATGTCGCTCCGATAGACAACTCCCGAATATTCCATCCTGTTTATTTGTCCGAGTCATCCCCGAGCTCACCGCAATCTGTCGGCTATCCCTTTGCTCTCGTTTCTCTTCTATATTCCGAGAAGAGTCCCCCCCATCTGCAGTGTCTGATGGCAGCTTTCCGTACTTAACGAACGCCCTTTGGCGAGATAACCGCACCTCCACCGACCATTTAATTAGCCCAGCTTAGGCCATTCTCTCCACCACTCCTATTCTCTCGGATAGACCAGATAGGAGAGAGATCCGTTGCTCCCTGTTGCGATGATCTATTCGAATTGGGTAAATAACATTTGGATGTTAATGTGATTAAATTAAATGTACAGAATAAAAGCATAGTCGTGACTTCTTTCACGTATTAATTAATAAGATACATCGAACGAATAATTCTTCGCTAAGGCCGGGGCAGGGGGGGGGGAAGATGGGCAACATCGCGAATCATCGGGTCACGAGGGTCAAAAGGGGGAATGCACATTTTATTTATCAATAAACCTTTATTCACATTAATCGGCAAGGAATTAACGACAAATCTCAAATAAGTGGAAAATTGTTTTCGTCACAACAGTCAATATATTTTTGCTAATAAATTAGCAATTTGTTTCCGAATGGAATTTCTATGATGATGTATGTTAAATTGAATTTAATGATTCCTTGAATTCAACATTGCCCCAACGTGGCAATGTGGTGGCAGCCAATATTGTCTCAATGCTGACAGCCAACATTGCCCCAACGTTAATTTTTTTTAGCATTCCTTGAATATTGGTTTCATAATAAATTCCTTTAAAATCAACAATAGATGATGCAATCCATCGCATGAGTGAACTCGGTCAAAATGGCATTGAGAGGAATATTTTAAATCACAATTCAATTCATTTAAACAATTAGTTTTTCAGTTACCGTCTGAAAACGATCGGTTACATACACACATATATACATGCACCTGGACATGGCCTAAAAATAGCATATTCGAACGCCTGAGGCCAAAATTAGATATCCTGACACAGAAAAATTGGAAATTTTGAATTTGATGAATACAATGCTTCCATGTGGGAGCAAAAACGAAAAAAGAAAAAATATTGCACAAAAATTGTTCTGAATGATATTTCGAAAAGCTTCATGAGAAATCAGGAAGGCCTTCGGCTGAAGAGGATTCAATACCGAATTATTCCACAGTTTATGTGAAGTAAAAAACACGTGAATTTTAGTGAGACATGAAAGAAAAAAACCTAAGTGGCTGCATCCTTGATACGTGGACACGTCTAGGCTGTTATTCATGTGCGGGTGCGTCGACGTCTCGGTGCAGTGTGTTATGGTAATGGGTCTGTCGCCACCTCGAAGTGACGTGAAGTCTAATTGCTGTATAGAGCATGCAGCTGCCTAGAATTTTTTAAATTGTATGGATTGACACAAACTGAATTTTTCAAAAAATATTGTAATGTTTCAGAAAATCCGAGAATTTTCTCAAATTTTCTGTACAATCGCAGAATGTTCTCAAATTTTCTAGAGAACCGAAAATTTTTATAGAACTTTCTATCAAACCGGAGGATTTTTTCGAATTTTCTAGAAAAGCGGAGAATTTTCTGAAATTTTCTAGAATAATGTAGGATTTTCTAGAATTCCTACAGATGGCACTAGCCGTCACGAGCAACTCTCCGAATGATTCCCAACATGAAATTAAGGATATCTAAGTACTTCGTTCAAGTTAGCAACTGTTTTTCAAGCAAGATTTCACTTTTGTTGAAAATCCCAGCCCAGTTCTTTTTTTGGATTTTCCATTGATAAATTATTTTCTTCGGGAATTTCTTCAATGAACATTGTGAACGCCGAAAAAAACTAGAGAGTATAACAAGCAGAGTCATATGTGATTAAAGGTCGGAGTATACAGGTCTTACGAACGCAATGTGATTTCATAATACATTTCATTTTCATTGAATTTTTTAATTTTTGTGTAATTTTATGTTTTCAAAAATTGTTTTCTCGAAAAAAATGTTCGGGCACTAAACTTGATATTGTGCCTAAAAAATACTCTTGGTCTACTCTGTAAGCTTCGAAGAGAATTCTCCCTGAAAAAATTTCCTGAACTACTTGGATAACCGTAAAAAACATGTCCACGTCAAAACTGAATTCATGCAATCAAAAATTCCCCACGACCGTTAGACAATCATATACGGGACATAACGGTTCGGTCTTAAGTCCACTCCAATTCTTTAACACTATGATGTTCGAGAATAAATCCGAATGTCCATATCACCCAGACTTACTCAAATAACAATAATAATACATAGTGGATGAAGGATTTGGAATGAAGAATAAACCACGAAAGAGAACTTTTGTTCAATCTAAAAAAGAAATCTCCAGACAATTCTATTCCCGTAAAGCAGAAACCAATTTTATTTTATTTGTTACCCTGATCTATTATCTCTCATAGATCCACCAAGGGATTGGCACAGCATGACGCGGATTCTTTTTCCTCATTACTGAATTTTTTTTCTTCACGTTACTGATCTGCTTTACCTCATTATTCTCTGGAATTTCCGCCCTCATCGAGAAAGCTCATCGTTGGATTATCGAGGGTGGGTTGATTTCACCCCCGGGGGCAGGAAAAAAAATCCGAAAAAGATGGAAGGGGAGGTGGAACAAGTTTTGATGAGAGTTCATTCCCCGCCTCTGGTCTTTTTTTGAAAGACATTTGTCGAACATGTAGCCCTCAGCCATCTACATTATGCTCTTTGTTGAGTCTTGTCTCAGTACAATGAATTCTACTTGGTGCGAATCGATTTGTTCAGTCCTTGGGGAGTTCTCAAGACATCTATTTTCTTCTGGCGCTGGAACAACGCAAATCGTTAATTGTGAGTATGGAAGAAATTACAGAGTTAGTTCGGGGAAGACCCCACGGGGTTCTGAATCCAATTGGGAAAGTTCCAAAATGACTTTCTAATAATGTAGTGAAGATTGGATTAGGTGGAATTGAGTGTAACGAGGAGATACTGTGATAACGTTATTTATTCATTTCATGGTTCGTTGGTGATAATTCCATTGGAAATTCCTTTCTAAATTCTAGATGTGCAATGAGTTTAGCGACGAAAATGGAAGAGGACTATCGATTCAGAGTAGGGGAAGGAGAGCAGAGGTGAAAGGAGTAATTGATCATTTGTAACTCTGAATCTTTTGAGTGAAATTTCAAAAAGTCCACAGAAAATAATAATTTTAGTTTCTGCAATCAACTCTGCACATTTGAAAATATTTCCCTTGCAATGCTGCCTCTTTCACGTAATTCGCGATTTCGCGCACGCCAAAACATAAATTATTTATTATAAAAATTTGACACTGACGATAATTTTCATATTAGGCATATAATTGTTGTTTATTTATTTGTATATTCCATGGTTTTTTCCTAGATTTTAATCTTCTCCGTGTTATTTTTGCACTTCTAGATTAATTATTATCAATAATACTACACGGAGAGAAATTTTCTAGAAAAATTCTAGTACGAGTACTGGAAAAAATCACAATCCACCAGCTGTGAAAAATTCTAGTGCTGTTAAGGTAAAATTTCTTGGTATTTCTGGTAAAATTTCTGGGGATTTCTGTGATCACCGATTAATCACAAACTCAATCAGAATGTTTGTATTCAAATTGACTTTCGTTTTCAATTTATTTCAGATTTCAATCTTCAAAATTTAAGTTATGTTTATACTTCTTCAAGTCGAGGACCTTTGCGTTTTTGAACTAACATCTTCGGAAAGAATAATTTTTGTTATTCCCTCGCCTTCGGCTCGGGCTGCAAACTCATATTCGCCAGAAAAGTTTTTTTCGGCCTAATGACGAAATATACTAATTCTGGAAAAATTGAGAATCAATTCAGTATTGATTTCAGAACAGAAATAACTATCATTCAGCCCTACGGGGCCAGCGCACGGCGGTGGTGGGCCGGCTTAGCTTTGGGAAACTAAGTAGCGTTGAGCGTGGTCACTAGAAGGATGGGTGGTGGCGAGGGAACACCTCTGGAAGGGTTCGAATTTTTCGAAAGTTGGAAGAAGCATTGGGAATTAATATGCTGCTGGAAAAGTGAAAATCCGTAAGAAACCGAAAGGTATACGGTAATGGAAAAGTTAAAGTACTATCATTCACGACCGGAAATATATTCTATTTGAAAACCTGTATATTTCTGATTTAAAAACCCAGGAATTCTCATTTTTATACCCCAAAAGTTGTTAATTTCCAACCCGAAATTTCGTAAAATTAGAAAAAATCAGGCTTAATTTGAGCATTACACAATTATACTAGATTCAAATAATAGTCACAGAAGAATGGAGTTTTTTTTCTTTGATTTTCAGGGAAAATTTTTCTAACACAACTAAAAAATTTCACTTCTCTCCAGGATTCTCTGCTCACTAAATTTTAGTGTAATAGAATTCTTAAATTCGCACATTTTACTGCAAACTAGAAATATTTTTTCTGTTTCGACATCATTTTGAAGTGACTTTTTGATGCACTGAAGATGCAGTTGAATCCGGGAGATCTGAATTCCGATTCGTCAGAAAAAACCTTCAAATGATTTTGACTGAAGTGTAAATAATGTAACAACGACGATTCCTACATTATTTTATAATTGCGATGCATTTCTCAATGTCGGATGTTCTCCCATGGGATTATCTCCAATTAAACCGCTTCCACCTCATAACAACCCCACGATCCCAAAAACGTATTTTTTTCATAATTTTGAAAAGATTATAATCACATCGTTCGAAGCATCTTACGATAAGAAACCAGTTTTTGAGACGTATCCGGCTGCCCCTTAATCAGAATCCAGTTTCTGGTATTCATTTCACACTCACGATTTCCTTCTCACCTCTTCATGAATTCATAATTCAAGATTATAAATCAGAATTACTCGGAAATAAGACGAGCAGAAAGGATTGCCCCATATCCAGCGAATAACCCGCCTCAATTTCTCACTTCATTGAAATGAAAAGAACTGTCGAGATCCCAGTCTTTCAATTTCAAACTTCCATTCAATTCTAAAAATTGATTGAAGCCAAGAAAACCCCATAACCATCCAACTCTTAACAAGTTCCTTAATCAAACCACGTTCCACCCCCAGTGCCCCATCATCTTCTCACTTAATCCATCGAATCCACCTCCCTAATCACAAAACTTTCGCCTCTAAAATTCCCGAAGCCCCACAACTCTCCCTCACACACACACATACACATCTCTCCACATTACAGCCAATTCGATATTGGAATTCGATCAAATCCTCCATCGCCCTTATCCCAATGTTTTTTCCATTCTCCCCACGCCGGATCGAATTCTTCCGGCTCAAGTGACATGTCGCCGAGTTTACTAGCCCTCCTATCCCCTCTTTTATAAACAACCCCCCAGTGCTGCAACTTGAGTACCAGCGAAAAGCACATGGGGAGAACTTTACGCAAATGCGTGTGTATAGTGCTGTATCTTCACCCCTGTATAACGCCCGTCAGACGATATTGCCCGTGTATATAGCCACGTTTGTTCGTAAATTCAGGTGCGTCCAGAGGGCGTTTGTACTGAGGGCGAATTTATACTACGACGATAGCACGTGCATTGTATGGCACGTCGCATTTATCTGAAAAAGCATTACAGGAAGAATATATGAGCAGATAAAAGCCTTGTTTAGATGGAAATATCATGGCTGTTCCAAGAAATTCTGATTTAATAATTTTGGGGAAGAAACAGAACGAGAATTTCAACCGTATTGGAGCACAATAGTGAACATTCGGTTGTACAATACCCAGAGAGAAAAGTTAAGGTCAAATTGTCCAGATAATTCTCGCACGTTTTAATGTCCGAAAGGTAATTGTGAAGCGACATATAATTCAATAAAAAATACTTGAAGTGGGGAATATTTTAACCCAGAAAAATGGTTCAGTTGAGTCGAATAAAAATCTTTATTTAATTTTTTTTACTTGCTGCAAGTATGTTGTTGTTGGAAATGAATAAACTTGTTTACTTGTTCCAAAAGAACGGATTTATTGATATCAAATAAACAATTTATTAAAATCAGGTGAATTTATTCATTTCAAATAGGGTTTTCTTATTTTTACATGCAGGAAGTATTTTGTAAACGACATTTCAAATTATGTCCCAAGCATATTTGCGTGTCATGTAGAAAAAGACGGTTTCAGTTCGTCTCGTTCTGCTCTAATAATTATTACTCAACTTCTGACATGGCCTGACCGGTCTATTATTTCTAACATTTTTGTCATTGATATTGAAGTATTAAGCAATTGTATTAATTATGGATTATAACATTATTCATAATTAGTAACCATGAATTTTAATATGAAACTGAAACTAGCGAAAGATTCGACAGCAAAAGATTTGTCTTACGCAAATCTAGGTGTGTACAAATGTTCTTAAGTAATGTACAAACTCTTTCGCACTTAAAAAACATTTGTACAGATGATTATTTTACTCTTCTACACTTAAAATGCCCTAAATTGATTTTTTTTTCTAATTTGAATTTTGACGAATATTCTGCTAGTTTCAGCTTTATAATTTTAATACTATTTTGTCTTGATTAAGATCGATCAACGATATAATTATTTATATTATGACTTGGAAATGAAATCAATATATTTACATTTCGTAATTTTGTATGAACGAAAATCATCGGCATTGATAATCATACTTCCATCATACTTTGGATTTTTAATTAAATAATAATCTCATCTAAAACACGTATTATTTTTCAATTTATTATTAACAATGTTTGTTAACTAATAGTAACAAATATTACAGTTAAACATGAGTGACCAGCTGAGTATTTGTTAATGGTCACTGAATTATTTGGTTGACAGAGAAAAGTTGAGACGAATGCACCATTCGTTGATAGTTAACGAAACGTGAGCTCCTGCGATGAAACCTCCAATTAACTGTAAATAGTGTGCTCCTTCATGGTGCACGCTTCTTTCAAATGGCCTAGCTAATTGTGTATTAACTATTAACAAATGGACGTCGAAACACTCAGCAGAATAGGTTTATTAACTATGAATGAATTCGTTTGTCAGTTGGGAAAACTTTTCTGGAGCTAAATTATTGTATAAAAAAGAAAATATCGGTGTACCCTCATTCCAATTAGTCCAATTCTCTGTACACATGAAAGTACGATTAAACGCATCAGATAAATAACTGGACTCATCAATATTGCAAAAAGACTTGTATGTCTTGCAGCACAGAAACAAAAAGTTCCCAGTTTTTAGAAACTTTTGAGAAATCTCTCAATTTAAGAATTCTGTCGTTCTGACATCTAATGAATAACAAATCCTGGAAATAAGTGACATTTGTAGTTATTTTTAAAAAACTTTCCCAAAAAATGTAAGAAAGAAGACGTAATTCTCAGTATTTCATTCAGTAAAATTTTTTTTTTATTTCAAGAGAATATTGGTTGAAACTCAGAATTTTTATGTCCTCAAATTAGGGAAATTGTCCTTTTTTCGATGAATTTTTCTTATTATAAAATTAATTTACTCTTGCTTTTAAAATCCTTTGTTATTCAAAGTATATCACTTGACATCTGAACTCAATGAATGTTAAGTTAATGTTCAATTATTTCAAAATTTTACTTGCCCCCGGTGGCTTGGCGCAGTGGGTAAGTTCGTTGCCTCACATGCGAAAGGTTCAGAAACTCCTGGACCGATCGGGCTGAAACAGCGCGCCAAAGTTGAGCTCAGTAATAGCCCCAATGAGCCAAAATTTGAGATTTTTATCTACAAATTCCACCGTATTTATGTTGAATTTTCTAAAAATTCATCACCAAAAACCCAAGTTGTCGGATACATACACAGCAAAAACGAATGTCTGAATTTCACACACCTTTTGTGGACATTTTTGAGACACTAAAAAACGTCTGAATAAAATGAAAATTTGTCTAAATTTCAAACATGAATTATGTTATTTGGGCACCTGTTCGTCTGAAATTCAGATACATTGTCATTTTATTCAGACGTTTTTTAGTGTCTGAAAAATGTCTACAAAAGGTGTGTCAAATTCAGATATTCGTTTTTGCTGTGTACACACATACATGACCCTAAAAAATCACTTCTTCTCGTTTCATAACATTGTACCCAATTTGCAATCAAAATTATAAAATCGAAAAATCGGTCAAAAACATGGCTTCCATTCGGGAGCAAAAACAACAAAAATGTTTGCAAATTTGCTCCTTTCCTGAAAGCCGCTAAAAATGCCTCATGAGACAAATGTTATCACCCGTGAGATTTAAGGGGTACCCCTAATTGCCTCGGTAGGTGTGTACGTCCTAATTTAGTTGCGCCAGGGGATGGGTAAAAACGTGCATCAACGCCTCCCCAAGAAGAAAAGAAGATAGGCCAGACGTGAATGTGGAGTAGGAATCCCTCAGAGGCGCCGCCATGACACACGAGCCTTTTGGTGTAAAGATTTTCCCAGTGCAAGGGGGACGAATATCTTCTTAATACTGAAAGCACGAAGAAGAAGCCTCGGTAATTGGCACCGGGGGTAGGTTCATTGCCGTGTGGCTTCAGCACTAGGGTGAAGCTAGGATGGACGACGGCGAACCTTAACGGCCCCTCTCTACTGTTACCCGTTGTGGCATCCCCTCCAACCCCTCCCACTCCACCCCGTTAAAGCACATCCAAGTCTCAGGGACACATCTTATTTACGTTAGTTAGGGTTTGTTGGCGCAGCCACCGTAGGGGCCATTCGCTTTCCGCATCACGTTCTGTCCCTATCTTTGTGGGCTACGCTGGAACATCTACAACTTCAAAACTATTCTCAATGATCGTACTGGTATGTACGGGATAAATAGACTAAAGGGAAAATGAAATATTAGGGGGAGAGAATGAGAATATAAAAAAGTTGGAATTGGAGTTTTCTGAATGAGTGGGGTAAATATGCCTTTTACGACTTTTTTATCCTTCGGAAAACGACTATTTCGCTATTTTGACGTGAAGGATTACAACGTCTTGTAGATGATTGAAGATCAATATTTGATATTATGTTATAGTTTGGGAGGTGTTTATCATCTCGGCCTGAATGTGGTAATCTGTAACTTGTGCAAACTTTGATAAGCCGAAGTTTATGTTGCATGGTTTAGTTAAAATTTATTACGTACCATTTCTACGTACTCGAACTATCTCAAGTTATACTTCTGGATGTTTGATGAAGTTCATGAAATTTGGTTGGAAATGGTTGTTCCAATGTTAGCTCCTTTCTGGTTTAATTTTCTTAGTAATTATTGAAGAAAGTTCAAATCCCTGAATTTGAAATTTCGTCTTAATTTAATCATGGTATCTGCATTGAGAAATTAATCGATAATCTATGTAGGATTGGGGGGATTATGGAATTAATTCAGTGGAGGGAAGTTGAAACGCAAGAATTTCATTCGATTTTGCTATGAAATCGTTTCTTAAATAAACAAAACTTAATATCGAGCAAATAGTTGGTTCTAATGATCATAATACATCATATCACAAAAGGTCTTTTTAGAATCGTAGAGATCGTAAAATGAACTCGTTAATGAATTCAGTAACGAAGCGGTAAACAAGTTTTCTATGAGTTTTCTATGAGTTGAGTAAATATGCTTTTTATGACTTTTTTATCCTTCGGAAAACGACTATTTCGTTATTTTGGCGTGAAGGATTACAACGTCTTGTAGATGATTGAAGATCAATATTTGATATTATGTTATAGTTTGCGAGGTGTTTATCATCTCGGCCTGAATGTGGTAATCCGTAACTTGTGCAAACTTTGATAACCCGAAGTTTATGTTGCATGGTTTAGTTAAAATTTATTACGTACCATTTCTAGGTACTCGAACTATCTCAAGTTATACTTCCGGATATGTTTTATGAAGTTCATGAAATTTGGTTGGAAATGGTTGTTCCCATGTTAGCTCCTTTCTGGTTTAATTTTCTTAGTAATTATTGAAGAAAGTTCAAACCCTTGAATTTGAAATTTCTGTGTGGTATTCGGGGAATTATGGAATTAATTCCGTGGAGGAAACATAAAACGAGGGAATTCCATTTGATTTTACTATGAAATCGTGTCTTAAATAAACAATACTTGAATTCTTTCCATGGTATAATTTTATGAGATTCTCGCAGATCAAATGACTGTGGTACAATAAATTATATTTTTTCCTGTCGACAATTCAAATTCTTCTCGCGATATTTCTAATGGTCATGACAAAAATTTAATTTTTGTGAAAGATCTTAGATTTCCCTCGAGTAAATCTCGTTCTGTAATGTCCAATTATATTGAACGAATAGTTGTTTATAATAACCCTAATATACGGTCACGATAAATGAGATTTGTCCTAAAAACCAATAGTCACTAAAAAAGAAATTTGATCCAAAAGTTATACCTCGTCATATTACCCTCAACTCCCTCCACATTAAAACTCGTGATAAATTGAATAACTCACGATCCCAAAATACCAGAAATTCTAAACGAGACTACCCCATTTCCTACTGCGGTCCACCGCACAAATTAACTTCGACTGACTCAGGTGCAATTAGCAAAGTTGCTGAGTCTGTGGGATTTGCATGTTGCCTCAACCGTATGCTGTATCTTCGTCCCTGAAAAGGAACTAGTGTCGGTTAACATCATGATTCTCAGTTACCTCCGAGGTACTTCCGATATATCTGGATTAATTAACAGATCCAAGTTTTTGCGGACAAGCGGCAGCAACAGATGATGCTGCCTTTTGTCGTAATTTGTTGGTTGGAAGATTCCCACGGAAGAGGATCAACTTGTCCCACGTTTTGCGTTGGCTTTATGATTAGCGTGGATGCTTTTGTGTTTAGACGCTGTAATTGAGGTACAAAAGAATGTTTCGATGATATTCTTTAGTTAAATTGGGACAATTTTTCAATTTAAAGCATTTGGAAAATTAATTTGGAGTCATTCAGATGAATTGTGAATCATCAGATGATCATTCACGTTCTTTGTGAGACTAATTAGGCAGATTTCATTGTCCAATGGTGGTTTTTTCAATTTAACTGTTCAACTTTTGAAGATTTTTACTAACATCAATGATACAATAAAGCAGCAGAGAAGACATTGCTAACTTACGGCTATTTTACATGATTCCAGCACTCGGGCTTTTACTCATATATAGAGTAAAAACAAATGAAAAACTCCAATTCGTTCAGTTGGTGAGGCGCATTAATTTCGGCCAGTACACTGAGAAAACAATGTTTTTTGACAAGTACATCCTCACTTGTATCACGAAACTCATAGCTCGGTAATTGACAAGAAGAAAATATCTTGCACTGAGGAAGAAAAAACTATCGTCAATAGAATTGGTACTTGTCCCAAAGACGAGAATAACTTGTTTATGATAAGCAAGTGATTTATCAAAACAAGTTTAGTTGAATCAATTTATTCAATAGTTCTCAAGTCTCAAATCCTAAATATTTTAATGCAAAAGCCACTTGACGAAAGGTTTCATCTCTCAGTGTGAGATAATTTCATCTTGTCAATTTTCAAGCCTTGATTTGCAAAATTATTTGTTAAGGGGAGGATATGATCGTTGATGAATTCAATGTGGGAGATGTTATGGAGATAAGTGATTAGAGTACTGTAGCAGACATTATTTACTACTCTTAAAAATTTATTTTGAGTGACTTGAAGTTTGACTAGATGCACCAGTGCTTTGTATAATTTCAAACGTATTTGTTTTGAGAGAGCTTTCCCTTTGAATAGATAGCACAGACGACCCATTGCGCCTTTGGCTTTCTAATTTACTTTGTCAATATGGTCTTTCCACATTAATTTACAAAAATGTGGAACGCCTCACGATTTTGCGTGTCATCTTTGCGCAGGGGTCATGCTAATCTTCTCTGTGTCATTCCGATTTGAATAAATGTAGCAAGTTTCTTTCAATATTTACTTGATGTTACAAAAATACTTGATGACCTTTACATAAAATTCACAAAAATACTTCCTACTGTTTTTATAATTCCGTTGCATCAATTACGCACTTCGCAATGACAAAATTAATCGACTTAATTGCTATTTCCTGTTGACTCTCGTCACCCATCCTATCTCTCCATTTGCTGACGTTGACAGGCCCCTGCACTCTCCCTACACAGTTTACCCGCAATGTTTGGTCTAGTCTCATCTCACTGTAGTTTCCACGTCATGTCATGACGGTTGATCTCGAGAATGACCAAACCCTCGGGCTCCTTCTGCTTTTCAATCCTGTGTTTCGTCATACATAGGGAAGAGCCGAGTACACTGACAGCGAGACATAGCACGTAGCTAATTAATTAATTAATATGAATAGAGAGAAACTTTTGATGATTAGACGGATTTTTATTTAACGATACTCGTTACTAATAATGAATTCTTTGTTTTTTCTGATTACAGCATTAACGAATGGACAGTTTTTGGAAATTTTACCACCTGGTGATCCTCAGTCGAGGCCAACAGGGAGTAGGCTTATGCTAACGTGTAAACAGACTGGCGCTGATCCTAATCTCGTTACAAATCTTCAGTGGTTGGATCCGAACAATAGGGCTATCGAATCTCGGAGGTAAAAATTAAGCAATTCTCTTTCTGCAATAAATGAAGATTGATATAAAACAAATATTGAAACAATTTCTGCTGCAGCAGTGGAAAGTACACCCTGAGAACTGACTCATTTGAATTAAATAAACTCTATTTGAATCAAATAAATAGGTTCCCTCCAACAGTTCGTAATAAAACTTTCGTCCAAACTTAAACTTCATTTTTATTCGCGATTTTATTTCCTCAATCAAAATTAAAAGTTTGTCAGTAGGAAATGGAATTATTGTTCAGACGATCAAGAGAACAAACTTATTATCATGAATGATTTGGTTGATTTCAGTGGAGGATTTGTTTGGAATTGATAAACAATTAATTTCATTTAATTGACACATTTTCCTTGAAACTACTATGCATGCCTATTAATTTCCAATAAAAATATTATTGAAATGAACAGGAAAATGTAAAATTAATCATTTTATTTGATTCAAGCCCGTAATTTCTCTGGGTTAACAAAGGGAAATAACGATGAGATATTTGATTTTTTTCCATTTTCAAGTGGAAAATAATCTTTCAAATGCGATGGAATTTTCGACATTCCACTCAGCCGATACTGAGTTATTAATTTTTGAACAGATGCTCGTTTTCAATGAGTTCTGATTGAGCTATTCCACAATTTTGTATGGAAATGGATTTGTCCCATAATTTCATTCCTGATCAATTAATGTACCTTCATATTCACAAATCACAAACGATAACACGAAGTTTCAATATTTCGTTCTGCTATTTTTTTCACATGAGCACAGGACGATGAATGATAATCCACAATTATACTAAACAAAGAAATTCAAAACAGCACAAATACTCAGCACATGATTGTTAACATGTTTTTTCTCCACTTTCTTGTTTTTTGCACACAGTCTCAGTGTCGTGGCGATCGAGAGGCGAGTATGACAAAAGAGAACAATGAGCGCACTGAATAGAGACTAACATCAATCAATATATCGTAGTGTTTTTTTTTCATTTCTCTTTTTAACGCGTTTTTCTGGAGTGGAGGGTGATAAATCAATGAATCTGTCTAGTTTTTTAAAAATATTTTTGTGAAATATCGCTTCTTCCTTTGGGATATTTGTCAAAAATATTTGATTGTGAAACGAAAAATTCAGTGCATTTATTTATTGCTCACCTCTAAATAGATTTTTATGAATATTGCTATGCCGCCCGATATACTGTGCATTTGAGTCTTGAAGAAATATCAAGAATATGTCGCAAATTTTGTTATTTGATTCTAATATAGTGAAATGGTAAACAGAGGTGAGTCTAAGGATTTCATACAGATTGTTCCACAAATATCGGAGAAACTTGAGGCTACCCTCGAGGAAAAACTTGTTTTCAGATTTCTTCCTCAATAATAATCGCAAATATCTGAAAAAACTACCATATTTCAACAGAAATACCGACTCTGTAGGACGTTTCTTCTGAACTCATTAGTTTTTCCAATATTTTCTGAATAGTTTCAGTATGAAATTATTGAGTTACAGCATATTACGATATAAGTGAAAAATAGTATATTTTGATAGGGGAGCTTAAGGTAAAACGGTCCGGGAGGGCAAAACGGACCACTGGCAGAAAATTAGTAATTTTTGTTTTTTCTTCTTTCCTTCAAATCAGTAACACTGAATGTGTTGATTTAAAACTGTGTTTCTTGGATCATAACCGTCACAGGGGTTTTATAGACAAGAAGTGTCGTTGAACCGCTATTTGATCACATTTGCTAATCACCTCAAGCCACAAATGACTTAGAATTTGCTCCATTTGGAAGCAAAAACAAATATTATCAATTTTCTATCAATGGTCCGTTTTGCCCTAGGGTTCCGTCTTGCTCTGCGGTCCGTTTTGTCCTACCCTCCCCTACGAATGCGTGATAGTATAATTGTGTTACAAGTGCGTAAAGAATCACTTTTTCGCCTGCATGCGTAACACCTCCTATTTTTTGTAATACCTGCCAAGTTCACTGTTCGGAACGGTAGTGGGGGTAAAGTGGTTGCTTTTGTGCATGAAGTGCGTAAAGTTTTGCTTTAAAATTCACTTTGCGCACGACCTCTGAATTTTACGTACTTCGTGCCCAAAAACACCTACTTTACCCCCACTACCGTTCCGAACATGAATTTGGCAAGTATCACAAAAAAATAGTTGTAGACGAGTGTGAGGGTAATCTCACACGCCAGGAAGTACAGTTTTTTATACCGACACCTTAATAACAGACAAGCGTATCTACGTAGGGAACTCATGGTTCTCCTCGCTTGTCTGTTATTAAGGGTGCCAAGTGAATTTGGCGATGACCTTGAAAATTGACATTCACCAACAAAGTTATAATTTTTTTAATTAATAGTATTAGACAGATGGTGAACATCGGTGACAATTTTAAAATTTTAGAACTTATGGATATCGAGAAATTAAATAAACAAAATCAGTCTTATACACGGCCTCTTATGGAGTTTTGATTAAATTGAACGTTTCAACCCCCTAGGAACTCAAGAAAAATTTGAAAAAATTTGAAGATATGGGGAATGATGTGTTGAATGTGATGACGACAAAAAACAATTGGGTACCGGGGTGAATAAGAGAGATATTTCAACCCGCCGTACCCATTTGATCCCATGCTTTCTCGAGGTTCGTCACGCGAAATAGAGGATTTTCCGCATTTATTTTCTCGATGTCTAGTTTCGTTTGTGGGTTTGAAATTTCGTTGGATGGATGAACACATTTCTCCAATGGGGGAGGGAAAGAAAAAAATGTTTTTGAATCTTTTTTCAAATTCACTTGGCACCCTTAAGGCGTCGATATATATCGTACGATATTTTATGATACTGGTGAGAAAACGGCGGTTCTTTGCGCGCGAAGTGTGAAAGAAGTACCCTTTTTTCACTTGTATCATAAAAGAATCATGTGCAGTCGTTTATATTCACAAGAAAAGATGCTGAAAGCATGTAGAGGAGAGTCGGGCAAAATGGAACGTTTCGTGATTTTCTCTAGTTGTCAATATTTTCACTTATAAATTAAGATATTGACAATTGGGAAAGATCTCAACACGTCCTATTTTGCCCGATCCTCCCCTAAAAGTAGATTTTTTATAGCCCAATACATTTTCAATTGAAAAGATGTTTGGAAAATCGTCTGTGTATCGATGTTAGACTGATCGTCTTTTACCACTTCACTACTTACTTTATCGCTTAGATTATAATTTGCTCGTCAAGACCGCTGCTAAACACACTCCTCAACCTCTCTTATTTTAAGTTATTCAATTCAATGGAAAAGTTGTAAAATGAAAGGATCTCGCTGATGAGAAATCTCAGGAAAAACTGTTGAGAGATCTATTCGATCCGAGTACCCATCGTTTTTGGAGATGACAGAAGTTTTTAGATTTCAGACTTTTTCGAGAAAACCTTCCTAGAATAAGTGAAAATTTGCCTCATCTCCAGGACTTATTGTTCGCTAGATCGTACAATAGAGTTCTAAAAATCAGAGATTCTTACTGAAAACTAGTAACATTTTTCTCTGGCATTTTTTTCCCTGGAATCTTCTCAAATTGGCTTCATTACCATTAATTCATTTCACAACTCAACTACTGAATTCCGATTTCCAACCAACAATTTCTATTTTTTCAGCTTTTCAAATTAAATTCCTTAGTTGTTTCCGAGTGGTAGTCTAGTGTATTCTCATTTCCTCACTCATATTCCCCCTAGTACATCATCATTCACCGAAAAAACTTCACCACAAAAACCGCACATTTACTCACTCACATTAGGATACATTTCTCTCTGGAAAAGTAAATTAAAAAACTACGAAAAGACAAAAGCATTCTCTCTCTTTCGCCGCATAAATTACCGAGTCCTTTCACGTTTCCAACGGCGTCATTTCACCAGTGAGTACTCACGTAAAAAAAAAGAGAAAGGGACGATTCGAGTTCTAACTATTTTCTCATTCACACCCAACCCATCAAATATCCAATTGCCATTCTAGACAAGTGCGAACAAAAGACGTCTGCAAATGTTTCTTTCATTTTTTTTTTTGTGAAAGAAAAATTCCCATTCACGTCTCATCGAATCGTCTCGAGAACTTTATCTGAAATCACATCACGCCTCATCATTCTCTCGTGGGATTGTGTCTGCATCTACGTTCTGTCATCGTTCATCTCATTATCTTTTCTTCTTATTTGTAGAATGATGACATTAAATCACTAATCATGTGTCTTGTCGTTGGTGCGAATTAATTAATAGTAATTTAGTAAAAGGAGATTCTTTTGTGGAAAGAAAAGAAAGGCTCTTCTCACTTAATCCATTGATTTCAGCGAAATTTGTATAATAAGCGGTATGAAACCGTTCATTTTGGAGATATTTTCAGAACGAATTCCCAAGGTGTTTTGCAAATATCTGTAACATTACTGGATCCAGAGGCAGAGGTCTAACAACTTTTTTATAAAAAATTTCATGGACTATAAAAAAGGCAGTTAAATTTTTTCACTAAACCCAAAGTTTTAAGAATATTTTTTAGATAATTTGTTATAATAACTTGAAAAAAAAATCCATTGTGGGAAAAAGTTGAATGAACTTTATTCATCAGACTCAAAAGAGTCCACACGCTGTCAGGAAAAAGTATTAAATTCATGTGAACAGCTGAAACTTGCATATTTCATGTTTTTCGATGCGCTGAAGCGAAATCCGTACACGGAGAGAAATTTTTGATAAAAATTATCCTACCGTTCTACAAAAGTGTATCATGAGTCATCGTTTCCTTATTTCTATCCCGAAATTTAGTAAACATTAGTATATGATGATCAAATTTTATTCAATGTTAGAGAAATTTTATCCTGATAAAAATAAAAATTACGGTACCGGTAGAGTAAAAATTACTGTACTGGTAGGGTAAAATTTACCAACCGTTCTCGAATTTTTGTTGTTATCTACATAAAAATTATTGGACTGGAAGGGTAAAATTTATGATACGTCAGGATAAAATTTCTCTAACGTAGAATAAAATTTGATCATCATGTATTAATTTTTACTACATTTCGGGATAGAAATGAGGAAACGATGACTCATGATACACTTTTGTAGAACTGTAGGATAATTTTTATCAAAAATTTCTCTCCGTGTACACTGTTAAAAAAAATTTCGTCTGAATTTTCTGTACTTTTTTACTTATATGTATACTTTTACATTACATATTATTTTTATACGTAATCGAAGTTGTTTTGGGGCGTTCTGATCAAATTCGCGGACTTTCGAGAAGAAAAAATAAAAAATACAACAGAGCCAGGACGAATTCCAACTTGTATGACAGTTCACAATACTTGTTTTGATGATAATCAATAATTATAAGAGTTCCTGAAAAAAGGGAAGAAAAATAAACGGTGACATATTTTTAATTTTGCCCGGTGGCTTGGCGCACTGGGTAAGTTCGTTGCCTCCCATGCGAAAAGTTCCGCGTTTAAAACCCGCCGGTTAGAATGGTGAGATCTTACCTTTTAATGTTTTGATCATCATCGCAGCATACCCCACCCGGGTCGAAGCGATGTAAAATAACGATAAAAAAAAATAATAATTTTTATTCAAGTTTTCCACATTACATTTTTGATAATTTGGTATTATGAGCACTTAGGAATTGAAAAAAAAATACACAAAATCTTCTTATAGATGGTAGAAAATGGAGAATTTGGAATCGTCATAAACAAAAATCGGCTGAATAGACCCCGAGTTATTGAAAAAAACCTAAAAAATAGAGAAAAAATCGAATCTTCGAAATGGGCAGTCAAAAAAAATCTGAAAAAATTGAGAGATCGTTTTTCTAGCCCCCCAATCGTATGAACAATCGAGATCAATTTCCAAAAGGGTGAGGATCAGCCGTTAATTCATTTCGAGGCCTACCTCGAATTTTTGTGATATTATGTCGATTTTTCTCTTGGTGTATTTTCATATCTGACATTTTCCATCAAATGCTTCTAGTATAATAGAAGCTTCGTATAAGATACCTCTCTATAAGATACCGAGCGCTCGAGGCCTACCCCCCACTCTCGGCACTTTTATCGCCTCCTGAATGTTTATGGTCCGTGGGCTTCTTATAAGATACCTATGGCCCCGGTCATTTTTCAACGGGNGAAAAGGAAACGCGGACGATACAAATTCAAAACATTAAACACATAAATTGATTAGTTATCGATATTCATTCAGTAAAAATGAAAATTTCATTGAGNCGGCCAAACGGGAGGGACGGACGAAGTGATCATGAGGGTCTAATGACCTTAAGGGGGGGGGGGTCACACCACTTTTTTCAAGTAATGGAAATATACATTGATTTTTTTTCACTCTTCCCATCGAAAAATCGTAATTTTTCGTCTGTGATTATTCTTGAGTCCACCAACAATCCCCTAGCATCAGCTGCCATTCTATCACGCGGGGTTATGTTTAGAGAGAAAAAAGGAAGAACCGACGTCGGTGGCCGAGTGGATTAGACGCAAGTCTAGTGTGCGAAACGTTGTGAGTTCGATTCCCCGTGGAACCAAATTTTTCAACGGAAGGCTCCGGCGAGCGGGAGGTTGCTAATAGAGGAACCGCCTTACCGGCATGGGTTTTCTGTGGTTTCCCCATGCTACTTCTATGTTCTATAGAAGTACGAATCCGGTATAGTGTAGAATCCACAGCCGCATGCATAAGGTTGGATAGAGTGCCGAATGGGACCCGAAAAAGGGACTCCGAGGCCGTAAAAAAAAAAAAAAAGAGAAAAGGAAACGCGGACGATACAAATTCAAAACATTAAACACATAAATTGATTAGTTATCGATATTCATTCAGTAAAAATGAAAATTTCATTGAGTTCGGGCGCAACGAGCAAGGTATCTTATTTGAAACCCGCTGATCCCTATTTTTCTCCTCTCTATGGGCGCGCGTAGTGGGGGCACAGGGGTTCCCGGAATTCCACTCTCCTACTGTCTAAGGTATTTTATACGAAGCCCCTACTGAACCTCATGTAAGTTTCAACTGTTCACATGAATTTTATACACTGATAGAACGGATTAGTTATTGTTAACAAATGGATTTTGGTTGGAGGTTAGGGTCTATTCGGTCTCCCCAAATGTTCATTCGTTAATAGCTAACGAATGTATGTTTGAGAAGCCTTGTTTGATTTGACTTTCGACATTCAAGTGAACCATTCTTTAATAGTTAACGAATCTCGTTTGGAATAAATGAATCGGTCTATCAGTGTACCTTTTGCTGTCGGCGTATCGACTAATAGTGTCCTCGATATTCACCGCATTATATGCACAGAATGTTTGAATCTCCTTTTACCAATTCACTACAGAATTGATCTATTAAAATGCATTAATTCAACCGTGAAGCTTGTTAGTATTAATGTCATAAACTGTAATATTTCTAACAGCACGTTCCAATCAAAAACGGGTTCACCCACACCTGGTTTGTACACCGAGCTGCATCAGGACGCGAGTTTGTCACTCGTGTTCAATCCACTGAGGGATGAACAAGCTGGAACGTACACCTGCTCGGCGAATTACGCTAATGAACCGTTCAATAAGTCGGTTCAGGTTGATGCTATTGGTACGTATGATTATTCCAATGTGATTACTAGTGTTTCCCTCGTCATCAGTCTAGCGATTGAAAACAATAATCACCTGGTGGCACCACTAGAAAAAACAAGAGTATATTGTGCATCAAGGACGGAAAGTCATGTTTTCCCGCCCAAGGTGCACATGCTATTTTTTAAAACGCCTGCAAAGGAAAGTTCGTATTTTGCTCTTTGATGAGCGGGAGGAAAGTACGAACTTTCCGTGCAGGCGTGTGAATAGTATATTTCTAACCTAGGGAGGGAAAATAAAGGATCCTCAGCCGCCAGTGTAATTACCAGCCGAGCCGAAGGCGAGGTTGGTAAGCACGCGGCTGAGGGTCCTTTATTTTACTTCCCGTGGTTAGAACGCGATTTTCCGTCTCGGCGTAGGCGCAAAGTCAGAGTTCCCTCCCGCGAAGCGGGAGGGAAATGTAACTTTGCGCCCGCCGGGACGGAAAAAATATTTTACTGAGAAAAAAATTATTAGGGACTTTTTAGTTGCATATTTTTTAAATTTGTAATTCAATCCATTGTACTTTTCATTTCATTGGGAATCTGCGGTGAAAAATATGAATTCGGGGATTTTCAGCAATTTATACATGTGATTCTGTTTTAATAATGATTCGTTAGTGGAGGGTGCAAAAATGAACTTAAAAAATGATGAACCCGTCGTTGTTCGAATGGATTTACGAAACGAAGAGGTTTCGAGAAATGAGTTGAACTTTTTCCTTTGATAATTATCTTGCACCCAAATAAGGCATTTCGGCATTCTTCCGTAGAAATTATTTAACAACTTTTAAAAATTTTGAAATTAATTTTCTAGGGATTATAATAACATTCAAGAATACATTCTCCTGAATTTTTCGGTATTCTATTAATTATCATACAATAATTGAACTGAAATTTACACTTCCAATGGATTTCTTCATCAAATTATGAATTTGAAATGACGAAATTCCTAGAAACTTCAGTGAAACAGAAGCTTGATAAAAATGTCCAAAAAATTCACCGGAAATTTCAGTCAAAAATTTTTGGTAGTACGCAAAAACATAATCTCCCCAATTTTTTCTCTCAGACGCTCTAAAATGGCTGGACGCCCCCGAGCACCAATTCGCGATCCTCAACGAGGAAGCCCTGATAAAATGTAAAGTGACAGCCCGTCCGGCGCCCACCGTAACCTGGCTGAAAGACGACCAACCGATCTTCACGAACGACCACTACATCGTGGAAACTCACGCCCTCAAAATCACCAACGTCCAAATGGAGGACCAAGGTGTCTACACATGTCAAGCCGCAGTGGTTCGCTCCGGAGAATTCGACGAACGCAAGATATCCGTAGAGGTTCACGAAAAACCCAAGATCGAAGAACGGCAATCGCAAGTGGAGATTGTGGAAGGCAAGACAGAGACAATAGCCTGCAAGGCTCGAGGCATTCCACCCCCTCGTTATTCATGGGTGAAATCCCTGACCAAAGAAAACCTGACAACAGTAGATCGCTTCAGAGTGGACTCGGAGGAAGGAATTTTGACCATCAACAATGTGAATCGCGAGGATTCTGGGGAGTACCAGTGTATCGCTGAGAATGCAGCTGGAATTGCGAGCTTAGATATTCGAGTAGATGTGATGTCGAAGCCGAAGATCATGGAATTCTTGAACAGAACGATGCCAGTGGGCAAACAGGTGGAGATCACGTGCAAAGCATTTGGTCGTCCTCCACCGGAGGTCACGTTCAGAAAGCACACGACTGTGAAGCCTTTCGTCAAGGGTCTACAGCCTGAAGACGACAGAATCCAGCTGCAAGCCATGTACGATAATCAGAGAGGAGAAACTGTTGCCAGCTTGACCATTCAGAATATATTGAGAAAGGACGATGGATTGTACGAGTGCATCGCAACAAACAAAGTCGCAACTGCGTATAAGAATGGACACTTGACTGTTGAGTTCCCCCCGTCCTTCGAGTCCATGGAAAATCAGACGATGTGGTCGTGGGAACAGAGGCCTGTCAATCTAACTTGCATTGCTGAAAGCATCCCCAATGCCACGATCAGGTGGATGTTGAATGATAGAGAAATCGAGAGGTTGGACATTGGTAACTCGTTTAGGATCACTGGGAATGGACCTATCAGCACACTCACTGTGACGCCGAATGACATAAGGTTCTATGGAGATTATAAGTGCGTGGCCAGCAATATTCATGGGAAACGGGAGAAGCTTATTGTGCTGAGGGAGGCTGGCAGACCTGGAACTGTTCTCGAGTCCAGGATGGCGGAGTTGACTGCAACCACTATTTCGTTTAGTATTCTTCTACCACCCACTGAACCTGAACTGCCGCTACAGACTATTACGGTTCAGTATAAGGAAGTCAATCAGAACTGGCCGGAGGCGAAGAATAGGACTTGGTCGATAAGTAAGTTTTAGTTTAATATTTTGAAATTTTTTATTTTAGGATTTATGATGTTGTATTGCGCCTTCTTTCGTATTAGAACTGTGCGCCCGCTTTCGCGCGCGCTTATCTATTCGTTGTGAAAATGAAGAAATCGCATTTATTAAACTTCATATACTCATAGACGTTTTATAAATATTGATAATGACTTAAAGAAAATTCAGAGAATGAAACATCAATGAATAATTTTTAATCTTCAGTTAATTCTTTTTTTTTACTTTTTAAAATAATCTGATTAAAATCTGTAAGTGTTGAAAAATGAAGGGAGGGTTATGAATTGATTTCGTAGAAAACTGAAAAAATTTCTTGAATTCTTCGAAAAATTTCACAATTTTCCAGATAACCGTAGATCTTCAAAGATTTTTCTCGAATTATTTGGGAAACCGAAGAATTTTTATGAATTTTGTAGTTTAGAATTTATGTATGAAAATCTGAGAAGCAAGAATTGATCACTTTTGCGCATGATAAATATGGAAAAATTAAAATTTGGGAAGTGAACAATAAATTGTGAATTGAAAATTTTTATAATCAATTCATTAATTTATTCAAAAATTTATAATTTATAATTATTTATTCAAAAATTTATAATCAAATTTATGATCAACAATTAGGCAATTTAGAGATGTGTTTTGATATAAAAATAAACTTCACACATGCAAAAATGAAAAATATGATGCAAAACAAATTTTTGGCATTTGAAAAATTGGAAAATACCGGGGATTTTGGTTCAGCGACTACTTCACGTGACTCATTGACCAATCAGAATTGCGGATTAGCGGTCAGGCAGTTTAAATTTTTTTTAGGTGGATACGTCAATGGTTTCAATATCGGGGGTCATTTTGGGAAACGGTCCTTATGTGCAGCGCCATCTATCGGAATTCTAGAAAATTCTAGACATTTCGAGGTAATTCGAGAAGTTTCTTGAAATTTCGAAAAAATTCAAGGAGTTTCCAGAAAATTCGAGAAAGAAGGAAAGACCATGGACATATCCACGTACAATTACATCTGTATCGAAGATAACGCCGCCTGCAATTTTAATTTTTCAATTAAATAGCATGAGGAAAATTTTACAAAATCACTCGTAAAAAATACTTCAATATCCTCAAAGCAAAATTACAGTAATTTTTTACTTCAACCAGATGGCAAAATTATAATAAAAGAAAAATCTTATTTGTTGCTGCAGTGGAAGTGAATTTCTAATTCGTTTCATAAAATATTTACATGCAGGCGAGACATTCGGGTCATGAAAATGCACTGCGTGCTATTAATTATTTCCCACTGTTAAACAAAAAAAATTACGGAGAAGAAGTTTCCCTGTACTTTCAATCTAATTAATTAATTTCACTCCATGTACCATTCTCTAGTTCACTTTAGCTTAGTGTGAAGTTAAATTACAGCCTTTGAATTACGTCGCGCTGAAAATGAAGTTTACCGCGAAATTCATTGAAATTTCCTCTCATTAATTATGATTTTAATTCAGACTCCATAACTTCGGATCGTCGAGTTTGCATTCAGTAGTTTTCACTAATTTTCATCTCGGTGTGGATTACAACACAATTGTAGAGATTCTGTCATTTCTTGTCTTTTGGAGAAGCCCAACTCGGTGCATCTCTCTATAGTCGTGATTCACAATCAAACCCACACTATGCAATGGAGTTCTCTCAAGAATGCGACTCAACTCAGCAACAAGAGAAGTTTCTCTCAACGTCAATTCGAATTTAATAATTGAAACTCAATTAAACAGTTCCAACTTATAATTTCTCTTGATTCTTATTTCAAAATAAAATGACACTTGACTGACGGCCCTCGGACGAACTTGCAGGCTGCAGCGCATTTCATTAAAAATAAAACATAAAAGTAAATGCAATGGGACTATTTTTAGAGCATCCTAATTCTATTATTTGTATACTACTAGATTAGTCTACGCGCTTTGCGCGCGTATGTCCAACTCCATTGGGATTAATGTATGTCAGTTGTAGTGAATAGTGTTATATTAGATTTCTGAAACTAATATCAAGTTTTTTGAAGGAGAAGTTTCGGGAATGTATCGTATTTTTTATATATAATTTGTCCATTGTAACGTTTTTTGATGCCAATCTATTCGGTGTATGGTGTCATTAGATTTTTTATAAGTGATTTTTTATAAGTATACATTGAAGGTATTACGATAATACTATATGTATTATAATATAGTATAGTATAGTATAGAATATAATATAGTATCATCGTAATATCTTTACTGTACGCCATCATCATTTATGAACACAATACGCCGAATAGATTGGCTGCAAAAAATGTTACACTGGATTTTTTATTACAGGATTAGACTAAACGCGTCTATGTTAATTTTACGGTGTATTGTCAATTTCTTTTTTTTTCTGCTCTTTATGGGTATGTTGTGTGGACTATTCGCTACAACGCACTGACATTGAATGCAGATGGGAATCATTCCAATGTCGCGTTTTGTTTTAGAAAAAGAGGAACAGAACTTTTTTCTTACGAATGGCTCTGAAACGACTGGGAATTTGTTTTTTAATTAATCCGATTTAAAAATATTCTTTTGGGGTTGGAAATGAGGCCAAAAGTCTTTCCTCTTTTTGTAGGTCTTAAACTTTAAAAAAGTTTTAGAAGTCTCAATTTGAAATATTTGAAAGTATCAACTTGCGACTTTTGAAGGTTTCAATTTGAAATATTTGAAAATGTCAATTTCAGGTTATAAGTCTCAAAATGAAGCTTATTTTTTGGGTGTATGTTTGTGTAAATATTATGCATATGTGGACCACAATTTGAGTCAATCGGTTGAGGATTGCGTCACGAGGATACTTATGAAGATTTTATCCCGCTAAAGTCCCTTTCCAATCCATAAAAAATCGAACTTCAATTAATTGAATTAATTATTGATTATTTTTTCTACTCTTTAACAATTATTAAAGCTGAAGTAGTAAGCTCATCAGCACAATAGGCGAAGGTATCAGCGATTTCGAAATTTTAGTGTGGCCTCCCCTCAATCAGTCATCTCGAATTGACTAGCCTCGTCTCAACACAGAATTTAATTCTGAACCGAAGACGGAGTAGAGTTTCCCGCAGAAAGAATTAAAACCTCCCCCTCACAATTTCCCTCTTCTCATTCCAGACTCGCCATACGTCCTAGAGAACTTGAAACCAGAGACGAACTATGAATTTAGATTCCGCGTGCGTAATCAGGTAGGTGAGAGTAACTGGGGTGGAAACCTCGTGCAGATCACACCTCAGCGTACGATTCCAGCAGCTCCGAAAATGAAAATGCGAAAGGACAATGCTAATTATGACGAGTCACTCTATGCGCATCAGTACGAAGTGCAGTGGATTGCTCCATCAGACAATGGTGAGCCCATTCAGGACTACGACGTTCGCTGTTGCGAGATGACACGTATAGACGATGAATTCAAGGTGCTCGAGGGCACATGTAGAAACGAACCACTCAAAGGTCTCAGACTGAAACATTGGCTGAAAAATCTCAAGCCAAATACCTTCTACCGGGCTGACGTCAGAGCCCGTAATATCATTGGCTACGGAGATCCAGGCTTCGTCCTATTCAAAACTGCAGCAGGTGAGTCACTAAACAATTTCACTATTTTTCAGAACATTTTTTTCGAATTATTTCATTAGATTAGAAGCCTGCAGACCATTCGGTGTAATTTCTTTATGTTAATACCATTTTTTTCGATGAACATTTTAATCATTTTTCGCTTCAGTTTTTTTTTCGTTTTCTTGAGCATCGTCACTCAATCAACAGTTTTGTAGAATTCATTTTAGGTCTTAAACTTTTTTTCGTTAGACTAGATTTCAATGGTTTTTGATACTCAAGGAAACATTTTTCATGATAGAGGCACGCGAATTATTTTCATGTTTATAGCCATGGTGTATGTACCCCCCACATCATTTTTTTTTCACGAGAAATCAAATTCTGAGGTTGTGATGAAATTATTTGACCTGACGTTGTCTGTGAAAAGGGATTTTGGGAAGAAATGTTAATGATCTCTTTTCGGAACTGCTCGAGCGTCCAAAAAATTTAATATTTTTTCGTAAAATCACTTGTTGAATTATCTGAGTAATAAGGGATTCTAACAGGAAAATTTAAAAGCTTTTGATTATAAATTTTTCGAGTAGTAAAAAAGTTCTTTGACGTTTTCTCCTAAACACGTTTGCCCTCGAGAGAGAAGCATACACTGTTAGAAGATTACTCCTGAAATTTCAAGTAAAAAATATTAAAATTTTTAACAACGACTCATTTGCATGATTTTTCAAGTATTTTGTTACTGAAAAATCAGTAAAACTCTAAATTTTTCAATGGAGTTGTAATTTTCATGTTCTCATGACAGCGAAAATTGGTCAATTGAATTTTATGTTCAATTTTTACAATGACTTTTAGAATTGTGAGTCATTCAAATAATCCAAAATTGTTTCTAAGGCCCGCGTGTATTATGTTTCGAACGTGATCTTGGTTGTTTTCTTTATTTTGATAATCTAAAATGTTCTTCAATTGCCATTCAGTTTTACATAGCCTTGGAGTCTTCAAAAATTACGATTGTACAATCAATAAAAGTTGAAGAACATTGGGAAATAAACCCAGTAGTGAGGAAATTAGAAATTAATAATTTACAGTATCAAATAGCTGTTCAGTCGTCATTTGGGTCCGTAGCTAATGCCTGTCAGATCGTTAGTTGCCATGATAAATTATCCATTAAAAATTTGCTCTCTGTCGGACGTATGTCCTAATCTTTATTAAAAATGCTCTTTGAAAATGTTCAGTTTTTGTCTACTTTTTTTTTTATCGTGGAATCATATTTTCAGTAGCGAAGCGGTAAAACGGTTTAAGTCGACTTAGCCCTCATCTGAGTTTTTGAGGAATATCTCCGAATCTAAAGGAGATAACGAAATTTTTGTAATAACCTTTTTTGTAGAGCGAAATAAGTACTATAGAAAATGTTATGTCAAAAATTTTGTCATCTCCCTTAGATTCTGAGATATTTATTGGAAACTAGCAAATAGTCAAAAGCGACTTCAACCGCTTTACCATTTCGCTACTGATTTTCAGTGACACCTACGCGATGTAAAATCCAGTGGAAATTGTGATATATTTTTGACTATGAAGATGGAAAAACAATCGAGATAATGTTCGAGAGATAGTCCATGCGGGCCTCAAATTGAATCCAAATTCACAACATCGAGAATTCAACTGCAGCCATTGTTTAAATTTCAAAAAAATTTCTAGCAGTGTAATAAAATATTGAAGAAATTGCCATTCAGTTGAAATTCTTCTGTCACCCTTCACATTTGGCTTAAATTGTTCCATGTACTACATTATCATCTCAAAAAATCGAACTTCAAATAAAAATATTCTCGCGCTTGACGCGAAAGTTCGATCATTGACCCAAGAATTTTTTTCTCGTGTAAAAGGAGGAACAGAGAGTCACGTTTATTTTTTTACCATTCAGAATCAACCGGCAGCACTGCGGACTACTCGATAGTATCTGCTGGGGATACTGCCAAGCCAATCCTTCATGCAATTGTCACGGCTATTGCGTTAATCTCATTAGTGTTCTAGAGTTGATGTTCAATAAATACGGGGGAAAATGCATAAACAACAGTTTGAAACATTGTACACTTGACAGTAACCGATCGAACAAATTCGCTTGAAGTGAAGAAGACACTTATTCATCGACAAAGTACAATAACAGTTAATTTTTAATTATGTTGGGAGTCGAATGGCAAAATGAAATGAGTCGAAAATTCATAGATCAACATTTGGCTGATATCTCCGGAAGAGAGAAGTTGAGAAAAAAAGTCGTGCGACTTCTCGTTTAAAAGCATTTGCAAAATATTCTGTAGCAAATTTCTAGGCTTTAAGCTTGCAGACAATCTTGCAAACATCTTGCCAGTAAACCTTTCTTCAGAGAATTTCTTATGACGTTTTTCTCCAGACTCATTAGTGTCTGAGTTATGAACCAAAAAATTCTATGACATTTTCGGAGATATCTCACCATTTTACCATTCGTCATAATTCCACAACATCATAACTCTCATCAGAACATAACGTCGAGTGGAACAAACAGTTGAACACGTTCCACAAAAACCAACACTAAAGATAAATGTAAAGTAGGATTAATTAGGATGGTACGTTAATTACATTCCGAGAACACGTGAATAGGTGAAATTCCATACCAAGTATTTCGGGGGTATATGTGAAATTAATCATGAGTCGATGTTTTTCGATAAAATATTGGTGATCAGTATCAAATAACTGTATTACTGCATTTGTACTAATCAACATTGTTGAATGCTCATCTTTAAAAAAAGCCAAACGTACTGGTACGTTACTTTCGTCTTTGGTATTTTCATCTGCAACTTCGATAAAATTTAGCACATTCAATTGCTAATTATCTTCTTGTGAAACTCGTCGCGGCGACGAAACGATGACATTTAATCGTACCGCGATTGATGGAAAATTATTAATCATTGGGATAAAATGTTCAGTTGCTGCCTTGCATTGCCAAAAAATGCCTGATTGCTTGTTGTTAATTCATTGGCAACGTGACAATATTTTTTATAAAATTACTATACACTCGAAACGAGATTCAACGATTTAGACTTAAGATCGAACATTTGGATTTTTTTTTGTTAATTTTCGTTTCTTTGGGATCTTTATCTTGATTCTGGTTCTGTTAAAAAATCATTTGCATGTATCGAAAATCCGTTTTTATCGGACAATACGATGTGAGTGTTCCTTTAGGTTATTTTAATTCTATTATTTGTACACTGTTAGACCAAAGTCGTCTGTGCTAATTTCACGGTGCATTTTCGATTCTTTTTTTTTATTGGAATGTTGTGCAGACCATTCGATACAGTGTACAGACATTGAATGCAGATGGGACTCATTCCAATGCAGTGTTTTTGTTTTGGATGGGAGGGGGACAAAGTGAACTTTTTTTTTTCGCTTCGAATAAGTTTGAATTGGCGGAGTCGAATCTCACGAGCTCTACCTCATTTCAAAGTACTGTTTGTGCTGTGAAATGAAACAAAATTTGTCAAGAAAATATGTAATCGGAGGAATGACCTGTTTTTCCCTCTCCTACTCCACTTTTTCTAAATTATCTTTTGGGGATTACTAGTTTGCTTGATTAGTTCAAACGAAATTACTAGAATAAGAAACATAAACATAAGTGTTTAGTGCGCATGATCTGTGAGTAATGAATATCAATTATGTTTAATTAATTATTTAGTTTTAAATGGACCCTATGATTTAGTTTATTTTTTCATTATCATTCATCAATTTCATTGATAGAGAGAGAGAATTATTAATAATAATTTAATGAAATCCGAGCTCTTCATTATTTCTATTTAGTTAATTGGTAACTAATAACGAGGGTTAAAAATCTGCATTGAAGTGATCTGTTTTACCGAGGTAATCCAACAATTCACAACAATGATTGTGCAATTAAAATTTCTTGAGCCAAATGTCAACTTTTTTTCTTGACATTTCGTCTCAAAATCATTCACTACTAAAATAGTTTCACAATTACTACTTCAGTGCAGAAGTATTTGCATGGCACGTGCGTTATCACAGTTATTTTATCACTTCATAATCATCGAAACCGATCAGTCAACCGAAGTATTGAATTATTCGTCGCGGCGAGTCGTCGTGTGCCCAGTGACAATAAAGAATTGCCTAAAAAGATGAATAATAAATTTTTCAATTTTTCACTTGAATAAGAAGAAATCCCAAAAACCACTAATATTCATCTTTTTATTCGATTCACCTAAAGACGCATTGAGAAACCTTATACAACCGAGCCAACCGAGTTAAAATATTTGATTTATGAATATGAATAACAGACTCGGAGAATGCATTTAGCCATAGCGAAGGGGTTTGTTTATTGTGGCGCTTCGCGCAATTACAGTCAAACGCGGTAACTGAGGAAGTAGTATACGTTATAAAGAGTGGAAAGTAGAAAAAACAGGAATGAACAGAAAAAAACAGAGAGAGAGGAGGAGAGAAAAACGAGGAAAAGGGCTGAAAGGGTTTTGCGTTTATGCTCGGGAAGCGTTCGCGCGTTTGACAATGGCCGATTTTTTCCCTAAACCACCCCCACCCCCCACCCCCTCCCGGCCGACCGTTAATGACGACGGAGGAAGAGGTAGAACAAACAGGGAGCCAAGGAAAAGTGTAAAAAAACATTGCGGAATCCCAACTTCTGTGACTATTTCAATTTTTTTTCTTTTAGTTTTCTGGTACTGCAGTTTCGATTGTTTTCTTCTACAATGAAAAATCCACTGGGACTCACAGTCCATTCTGCGTACATCGCCGTACGTTACTTTTACGTGTATAAATAGTCGTGTACAATTTTAGATGTGGGGTAGGAATACGATCCAAAAGAGAATCTTGGCACTGGGAGATATTATCCTCGGTCGAATGGTGATGTCTAATGGTTCGAACCATCAAATTAATTTGATTTCAGAATAGATGGGATTTTGGGTGATAGAAGAGAGGGTTTGAGGCAGACTAGGGCGATTTTGATGATCAATTCATTAAAGTTGAAAAAGGGAAATTTGATAAATTTTTGTGTGTTTTCAAAATCGTTTTTTTTTGGAAATGCAAACAAGATCATCTTGTTTTCATTGTTGGATTCGGATGTATTGAAGATTTTTTAAGAGATTTTTTGAGAACTTTTTTCCAGAGAAAATTAGAATATTCGAAAACAATCCTCGAAAAACCATCAACAATTGCACTCAATTAATTTAATATTCATTTAATTGAATTTATCTTTAATCAATTTTGTTGGGTCAACATCTTTCGATCATGGAAGGATAGCTAAGTCTTCTTTCAAACCGTTTCTGTACTTGAGAGAAAATTAAGAGCTGCAAAGGAAAAGTCATTATGATTTTTTTATGTGTACTGATTCCAGTATTTTTTGCTCAAAATTAATTTGTTCTTGAAAACATTATCAATTCACCTGAGAGGGTTCACGGAAAGAAAAAGTGTGGGGCTGAATAGGTCGATTTTGATAACCGATAAATTGAAATTTAGAGAATGAAAATTGATAAATTGTTCTTTATTTCCAAAATCTTTTCTATTATGTTTGAGAATGAAGAAAAATCATCTCATCAGTATCATTAGGCTCGAAAATATTAAAGATTTCTGAGAAGCTTCATTTTTTCTCACTCCCACATTTAAAAGCCAAAGAAAATAAGAGGATTTTTAGAAAATGCTTTTCTCAGAAAAAATCAGAATCGTTGAAAAATCATTAAAAAGGGTGTCACACAGGTTTTTCGGATTTCTTAAAAATATCTTGCAATCAAAATAATAGAAATGACCAAATCGCTACAGAAACCTTTTCTGTTCTCGGCAAAAAATCGTGGATTCCGAAAAAGTCATTACGAATTCCTCTATCTCCCCAGCCTCATATCTCTCAAAAAATGAAAATATCGAGAGGAAACGGTGCTTGTCTGGACTTCTTTGACGTTTTACTGATTATTTATGAAAATTTATTTAAAATCACTATTCATGCTTCAACTGTGTCAAACGTCCTTTGGATTATTTTATGCTGAGAAAGTGTTGGCCCGAATAAGTTGTTTTTGATAATCGATTAATGGAAATTGTGAAAATGAACTTTGATAAATTCTTCAATCCTTATTTTCCAAATCCTTTCCATTGTGATAGAGAATGCAGAAAAATCATCTCATTAGCATCATTAAATTCGAAAATATTGACGATTTTTGACAAATTCCATTTGTTCCGACTCCCATATTTTAAAATCCAAAGAAAACAAGAGGATTTTCACAAAATGCTGTTCTCAGAAAAAATTCGAATCGTTGAACAATCATTAAAAATTGTATCACACCGGTTTTTCCGCTTTCTTAAAAATATCTTGCAATCAAATCAATAGAAATGACTAAATCGCCATAGTAACCTTTTCCGCTCTGGAAAAAAAATCGTGAACTACGAAAAAGTCATTACGAATTCCCCCATCTCCCCTAGCCCCATATCTCCCAAAAATGAACTTGCCCTTAGAAATATTATCATCACTCGAATTGTCAGATTTAATGACTACCTCATTAATTCACTCCCTCCACGTCGATGAAACCCTCCTCAAATGATCCCTTCACCGGGTCAAAAGAAATTCTTTCTCCCCTTAATACAACATTCAACCTTTGATCTCTAACGATATTAATACTTTCTCGAGAAAAATAACACCGTCAAAGGAGAGAAAAAGTCAAAGAACCACCAAAAGACCAACTCAACCCTTTTCACCGTTTTACTCTCATCTTGATAGCACACCGCATATGCATCCATTCAGAGAAGAAAAAAAAACAAGTCGTCGTTCATAATATCCATAATTTTCATTTTATTTCCCCTCTGTAACTCAAGCCTATTATACATAAATATTATTATACATGTAGATGTTATGTATGTATGCATAAAGGTGTTTTTAAAAAACGCTCTTATTTATGAGAATGAGGGTTTCATTTTGAAGATAGTTTTCTCACTCCTATTTTTCTCTTTTATGTTCACGAGAAAGGAAAACATAAAACATTATATTATTGTACATACATTAACAACGATAAAAGAAAAAAAGAAGATAAATATACAATAAGTGTCAAAAAGTGCACGATGTTATTGCCAGTGGAGAAGCCAATTTCAAATTGTTTAATCGACAAACAATCTCCTTCAATGTTTGGCTTGCATCAGAAATTCCTATTTCAGCGGATAAAATTGACGTGAAATCAATTGAAAAACGAAAAAAGAAAACCTTGTTTTCATTCAATTTGAGATGGTTTCTTTTCATGGCTGTCTCGCTTATTTTTGCTTGTCCATTATGTCGTCAGGGGGAAATATAAACCCTTCAGTGAACGAGCAGCATAGCAAAAAAATGTCAAAAAGAAAAAGAACAGGATAAATATCTGAGAGAGATAAATTGAGAAAAATGGTAACTATACAATCACACTAATGGACGAATTGTTGTTGAGTGGCCCCATCACATCTGGACTTGGAGATGATTCATGAATAATAAACAATAATAATGATAATAATGGACACGGGATTAAATAAAATGGGTAGACAAAATCACATTAAATAAATTGTTATGTAGAGTAGTTGCCGGATAGACTAACAGTAAATATCGAGAGGAAATGGTGCTGTCTGGGCTTCTTTAACATTTTAATGATTATTTAACGCTATTTATTTAATTTGCACTGTATTCATGGTTCGACTGTGTCAAACACACCTTTTGGATTGTTTTATGCTGATTTTATATTTGTTTTCATTACGTTTGTTAACTGTGGCGCACTAATACTTCTTTTAAACTCTAGTGGTGATTGATTTGGTTGTGCTTAATTTAGATAAGAACGGATTTTTTGCATTTCCCAATAAACCCTTTCCTTTTCAGGTATTAATAATCACTGATTTTATGTTTGGTGGTGTTCTAATATATTGGTTGATTACTTTGTAGTTCTTCGGGAGATGAGATGAATGTACCAGTACGTTTTATGATTTTTGGGAAGTCTTGAGGATTTTTTTAAGAATGAAAAAGACAATTTGGAACAATTTCAATTGAAGACTTTCATACAATTTTGTGCATCGAATTCAGTTACACATATAATAATGTCTTTTTTAAATCATTCTGATGACTTTTGAAGATCTATGCATTATGCCCTTTACGAAATTCTATTTTGATTCGACAATTAAAATAGAATTAATTATGCAAGAGTTGAGTAGTTGTATAAGAATGTTCGACACATGTGTGTGACATTTTTTCACAGCAGTAGATGATGGTACCACAATGACACAAATTTTCTGAAGAAATAGATAATTGGTGGACGGTATAAAATGCCTTGCGAATGTGCAGAACGTTTTTTGAATCGTGTTCTTACCTCTTGCATAAGTCATTCGTTAATAATGTTAAATATGTGGTCCAGTTTACTATTTGGGTCATGCATAAATATGCAAACTTCATCTGGATGATTGAAATGAGTATTGGTAACTCAATCCTGTCCCCGAAATTGTCTTCAAAAGTGAAAATTGTTTATGTAGTACAAAAATGTGTGAAATTAGATTTGTGAAACTCGTGTGCGTAAATCTAAAAATGTGCAAGTGCCCAAAATGGTAGCACGTTTTTTCAACTAGGTGACTTTCCAACTACGACATATCAACTGATTTCATTTGATTTATTGTATTTTCAATAATTAGCCGAAATTTTTCAATTTTTCTTCTTCTTTTTGACACATCAATAATTAATGTGATATAAAGACGTTTTTTTTCATTCAATTGACAATTGTAAAAAATGAATAATTTAGTAACATTTCGTTGTCAATATATTTTTTTAATAATTTAATGTTGAAAATTTAATTTAAATTTTTTAAATTCATTTTCAATGAACTCATTTTTTTTTCTATATTTCGATTATTGTTTGGACGCACAATTCAGTACATAATACAGAGCAAAAAAAACAATTACTGCGTGCATTAATAAATTGATACACAGATCAATAAAAATTATGAATGTGTAAACACACGAATACTCTGTTTGATCGTTGACATTTAAAGAAATTTCGGGATGAAATTTCTAAGAATATCATTTATTTTCTGGTATATTGATTCAAGTTTTAGTAGTTTGAAATGTCGTAATAGAAATAGCGCCCAGTTGAAAAGACATGGATTCACCCAAAATACCCGGATTTCATCGTAAAAAATAGTTTCTCTCTGTGGATCACCACCAAATATGTTTTAATATCGCTTATCCGCACTAACAATCTATGCGAAATGATCTCCCAATTATTTCAATAATTAACATTCGCTTTTTTTTCATTTATTTTTCAAGCAAATCCATCGAAACCCGAATTCTACAATCACGAGATCTCGAGTGCTGCTGTTATTGGAATAGTCGTTGCAATTCTCTTCATCATAATCGTAATTATCGACGTTATTTGCTGTTGTGCACACAAAACAGGTGAGCGATGCAGATGGATATGAGTAATTATTGTTTCGAGTTGTAGTTGCTGACTCATGAAATTCCGCTGGATTTTTACAGGTATTATCTTCTACGTGTGCGAACGATCACGGAGGAAACCTGTGGATGAGGAGGATGCGAAACTCGGCAGGTGAGTCATCATGATTTTTTTCATTGATTTTTCTTTTGAATTAACGATTAATTTGAATTTTTGGAGTTTACTAATTTTTCAATATTTTACGCTAATATTGAGGGACGTTTGATTGTACAATCGGGAACTAATGACACACATGAACATGAATACATACGAAAACATGCTTTGGCAAGGCGCTATTTCATGGAGTCACACAGATACTTGACATTTTATTTCGTCATGAAAAAATTTATTTCGTTATGAATTATGTATCTCGTGAATTCTTCCATGAGATGAAGGACGAATTTTGCTTCATTCTTCAGTTTAAAAATCCTGGAATATTTGGAATACATGATTCTCAGTGTAGATGAGTCATTTTGATATTCAATCATTTTTACGAAAAACGAGAATCAAAACCACGAAAGTATTGTAATTTTCGGATATCACAGGACTTTCAAACATCAACTTAAAACCCTCCAATTATTCTGTTCTATTTTTCTACCTGAGATAACATGATTCTGAAGCAAGGAAAACAGTCGTTTAGTTTCATATGTAGATTCATTCCATTTTTCTACTGCATATTTTCTCTTTCTGTTGTTAAAATAAATGTTCGTGTCTGAACTTATTCTCAGGATATAAAATATTTTAGTTGGAAAGTGGTAAATGGCTGTCGTTGGTTCTTGACCAGTTCTATCATCGCATTATCTTGGGGATGAGTGATAGTAGAAGAAATCACCAGAGGATATTTTTGGTTACGAATTTTTTCAGCTACATAATCATTAGCGAAGCGGTAAAACAGTTTAAGTCGATTTTGACTATTGGCTAGTTTTCATTGAATATCTCGGAATCCAAGGGAGGTAGCAAAATTTTTGTTATGACCTTTTTTTGTGATGTTGTAGCCCTCAATGCGCTCTACAAAAAGATCTTTACGAAAATTTAGTTATCTCTCTTAGATGCGTATGAAAACACGTATGAAAAAATTAAATAGTAAAACTTAGCGAATTCGCTAGAAAATCCTATTAGGGTTCTCTAGAATTTCTATTGAAATTCTATTAAAATTCTAAAGAATTCTCATGAAAATTTGTTTTTTGTGCTGATTCTATTAGATATTTTATAGGAAAAAGTCAATAGATTAGATTTTTCTATTAAAATTTTTCTCTTAACATTTTTTTAATTAAAATTATTGAGCACGGATTTTCTAAAATCCCCGATAAATCGCACGGATTTTCGCCGAAATGGGGATGTGATGTTTTCCATACCTTCAAGAATGTTTTAATTAGCGGAAAAAAATTATTTGAAGTGAAAGAAACAAAACAACGAATAATTAAATTAAGAAATAGTTAAATGCAGCCGAAACCCCTAATTTTTGGACGACTGGGCCATATTTTTTTTATCTATTAAATGGTGATTAATAGAAAAAAATAATAGATCACATGATTGTGCACGAGTAATATTACTGAAAGGTGAAATAATCAGTACAATTTTCGTATTATTTATGGAATATTCAATGCAAGTTCAAATCGTCCGGAAATTGGCTCGTTTACTCTCGCAGTTTGCAACAATTGAGCGGTTATGTCACTTCCTGACATGTGGAGTGACACATGGACCCTTAGAGCCTTCTGATTCAAGTGAGGAGAAAAGAATAGTCTCGAAGAAGAAAACGCTTGGAATAAAAAAGTTTTGTCGTATGATAATTATAATTTTTAAAATTTTTTATAATTCGAGAATATTCTATCTATTCATATGGCTCAGATGGCCCTGTAGATGCGTGCGCTACTCCACACGTCAGAGGTGACATCGCCGCTCAATTCCATAGCGAAACGATAAACCGGGTCAAGTCGGTTTTGACTATTGACCAGTTTTTGATGAATATCTCAGAATCTAAAAGAGATAGAAAAATTTTTGTCACGACCTTTTTTGTAGAGCCAATTGAGGGTTATAAAAAAGGTCATGATAACAATTCTGCTATCTTTGTTAGATTCCGAGATATTCATCAAAATTTAGCCAAAAGTCAAAATCGACTTGTCCCGGTTTATCGCTTCGATACTGATTTGTTGCAAATTGTTATATCTTCCGTAAAAAATGACCGATTTTCAAAAAGAAAAATTCATTTTGTTCGATAAACTTCTAAGAATATGCTTTACTTAGCACATTTTTTTATATCTATTAAAACGGCGGCGTAAAATGCATTTAAATGATTAAATTTTCAACAACTATTGACTGCAGCACTCCCTTCCAGGCTAAGTTACGTATTCCGCTTCAGAACATCAAAAAACAAAATATGCAAGTTTCAACTGTTCCCACGAATTTCGTACTTTTTCCTGACAGCATGTCGACTTCAACCGTTTTACCGCTTCGCTAATGAAACGGTATTTTGACATTTTCCTCTATAATCACCCAGTCTCGAGATAATTGCACAATTCTCAAAGGATTCATTTTTCTCGAGAGCCCATTCTTGTGCAAAATTTTTATCTGTGCAAAAAAGGTCTGTTAAAGTCGAGGTACATCCACTTTCCAACCGACAATTCCATGTTTTCCTCGAATCATTTTACCACTTCACTCACTGAAAAAAAAAAGTTTTAGTTTTTAGCATCCTACAGGGATCCTAAGGTCTACGGATACATTCCTAAAAACTAAAACTTTTTATTCTCCTCCCTGCTACTAAAATAAAAGTTCACACCTCTATTCATCCCCTAATATAATAAGAAACATTTAATGTGTGGTATGTTAGTGCTCTAATTAGGTTTCCATACATAATATAATTTACCGTCATCCCCATTTAATTTACCATAAAAAATTTGTTTCCTTTTCTCTTTTCACCGATGTTTATAGTCTTTACGGTTGGCGGTTCCCATTGCCGTATTGCGACCAAAAAATGGCCAATGTGGCCGGTGTAACGGCGATCCAAGATTCGGGTAGTGGAAAGAATACCATTAAGCTGGTCAAGCATACCTCCATGTAAGGAAAACCAAGACAGGCTTGAGAAATTGAGAATTCACGTTTTTGAGATTAAAAAACAACATATAAGAGATGGAAAAAAAAATGAAGAGAGAAGAATAAGAATGGGCATGGCTCCATGGGAGTTTCTTTTATAAACAGTGACATGGCTTTCCACTTGGCATGAGAGTACTATTTTACTTTTCTTTTGTGATCTTTTTTATGTGCAATTGTCCAGGGGGTGGAAATTTATTTCACTCCGCCGTTCTGGAGACTTTCAATTCACTTTGAAATGTCGTTACGAAGGAATCGAGAGCAAAAGGAGGGAAATAATGTAATAATGGAGTCAAGCATGGGAGAGACACTTCGTCGGGACGATTTTTTTTTATTTCGCCTTCTGTGTGCCGCCAACCATTCACCTGCGATAATTTACAGGCACACATTTTTTTACTCAATTATTGATTATATTGGGTCTTTCCGTCATCGCCATTCACACTGTCTTTTTGAAGTTCCGTCATCACTGAATTATTCATTATTAAGTTAGATGCTATAAGGGAAAAATATTTGTTGGAGTAAAATAAATGGAGAATTCTTGATAATCCGAATTAAACCGAATTTTTATTATCTACGGAGTGAGGGACTTTGAGGGAGATATCATGAAACCTTTTGATAACCGAAACACTTTTCTAGAGTAAAGGAGAATCCCCCTAGGGTCGCTCATTATCGAGTTAATTGGATGAATACAGAGTGGTTTATTTAAAAATATTAAGTTTCTGTTACGCAAATATCTCGAGAACAAGTGAATTTAGAGGGAAAAAAGTGGGAGAAACTCTTTTTCCTGCTGAAATCTCTTATTACCGAGATAATAAGAAAAAAAGATTGATTCTCTGTAGACGCAATAGTCATTCGATTGATCAAGTTACTTTTATTTACGCCGACAAATGATTTTTCTGCTGTTAGGCTTGAGCTTTGGCAATGTTGCATGACATCACACTCAAATATAATGAAAACAGTGAATTGATGCTTACACGCATCTTGTTAATAAATCGATATTTAGTCATTCAATCAGTAGTAAAGTTGAACAAAGAACTAAGTCGATTTGAATTCATCTATAGGTTTTACGATGTACCATGAAATCGAAAGGAGATACACTGTTAAAATAATTTGGCTGCAATTTCCGGAAAAAGACCTTGAATTCGATTTAAAGGGAAAAAGTCAGAAATTTCACGTTTCTCTGAAAATTCAAGCAAAGTTCTATTTTTTTTAGTGGTAGGGCGATGGAAATTCCTTAGCCCGAGGCAAAGCCGAGGGCTGCCAATCACATGAGCTGAAAATTTCCGTCTCACTTGTGTCGAACAATATTTTTTTACGGTGATGTTACGTTGAGCAAGTGGACGAATTGTTCCTTTTTCGTTTACGAGATCGGTCGCGCGTGCTACGCACGCGCCTTCTCATCTCCTCACGTAGTGGCGCTTCGGTTTCAGTCTTACTGTGACGGTGATTCGAGATTTTCGAGATATATCGAGATCGATTTCTTTCCTGCTTTTTACGATAGGACTTTCCCTTTACGCGTGAACGAAAAGGCACTTTACGGCACGATGTGGACGTAGCAGCATTGTCAAAAGGTATATTTCGACACTAGACCGTGACGAACTTTTCTGGCGAATACACACAGAAAAACCTAAATGTAAATTACGTCTTCCTAGGCGTAATTTACATTTTGCTAAACGTAATTTATGTTTAACGCCAGTATGATGTCTAGTGGCTTTATTCTTTTATGAAGATCGGAATTTACGCTTAAAAAAACGTAAATTCCGAGCAAACAAAGTGTCTTACGTTATACTAAATGTATTGTACGCTTAAGAAATCGTAAATTACGATCTTAATAGAAACGTATTTTATGATTTATGCGTAATTTATAAAAAATAAACGTATTTTACGCTTGAAATAACTTTTTTTCCTTCATCGTCAATTACAGACAAGTAAACGTGGAATATGGAAAAAATAATCGTAATTTATGAATATGAAATCGTAAATTACATTTAAGTAAACATAATTTCCGGCGATTTTGAACGCAATTTATGAATACTAAATCATAAATTACGTTTATGCAATCGTAATTTACGGCGATTTTGAGCATAATTTACGCTAAAGCTTCAAGCACAAAATGCGCTTCAGAAAGCGTAAAAGACGACTTTTTAAACGTAATTTACGTTCAAGTTTTTCTGTATGTATGAGGTTACAGGACGAGCCGAAGGCGAGTTTTATAATCATATGAGGTAGAAAAGTTCTTCACGGCCGTGTATCGAATGATATTTTCAAAATCGCGGTTTATCGGACCGACTGACAAAAAAAAATTAAGCAGAAGAATTGCATCCCTCGCTTTGGGCTCAGGTTACAGACTCATGTTCGTCAGAAAAGTTTTGTTCGGCCTAATGTCAAAATGTACTATTTTTTCTCTCAGTCTACAGAAATGAACTCCGAAAGTATCTCACTAGCTCTCTGAAATTCTAAGATATTCCTGAAACACTCAACTAAGAGTCGAGTCGAATTAGATCGTTTCAACATTTACTATTGCAATCATCGTAATGACATAAATGAATATAAAATTGAATGTTAGCATGTCACGTGATATCGATGTCGTCCTCACGTATTCCACAAAATCTAAACGATCAAAGTACTAATTATTTTAATGAATCACTTCTCATGAAATTGCAGAGAAGAGAAAGAACCATTGAAGGAAGAGAAGAAAATAACTCCAATAATCGATTCTGGTTTGAGACGAGAAACATCGATTACATTCGACGGCAAACGATCTGTCTCGAAGACTGGCTTCGTCGGCAAGGACTCGGCTGTCTAGATATTCTTCCGGCGTACTAGATTGTAAATTAATCCCCCCCCCAAATTTCAAGTCCATTGGAACTACTCCAAATAGACATTGAAGAGCTATAAATCGAAAATATTGATTTTTGAAAAATTAATTCATTCAGTATACGAGTTATTTTTCAATCTATTTTCGATTATTGTGACTATACTCCGACTCCGAATGAGGCTATCAGCACCTCCCAGGCAAGAATCATGATCAGAAAATAAATTGTTGAATAGATGTTAAAAATCAATTGAAATTCAAATTGAAGAGATCGACCATTCGGTACAAATTCCAGAGGCTCAATCGGCTCTCGAGTGAACATATAGCGAAAAATGTATAGGAAATTTATTTCCCCTAGGCGTCCCGTGGCTTTCTCAGTATTACCTTCATTCTGCTTTCAACATGAATTCAAAAAAATCAGTGACGAAATGATAAAACAAAATTATTATAAGACACAGAAAAAAAAAATATTCTTATGAATGCAGAAAAATTTCGCTATTTCCCAGGATTTTTGCGATATTTATCAGTATCCAGAAAATAAAATTTCATAAATTATCTTCATTTTTGTATTTCTTCTAGATGCAAGAATATTCATCAATAACTCAATGCAAAATTAAATTCTCCTCTTCAGTTTTATCTATTCGCCACTGAAATAATTATCTTGTATGGATTGTACAGAAGTAGGTGTTCATATCCTTCGGATTACGAATTAGTCGTTGATGAAAAAAAAATATGCTTTCAAGAAGCTTTTTCTAAATTTCTCCCCCTCCTAGTTAATCTGCAATCTAGTACGCTGGATTATTTTATAAGTAATAAAATACGACATATGAATGAAAAATTCAAGGGTCAAGAGGGCCTTTGACAATCTCGAGCCCCGTGTGTGTGTGTATATACCTATATATACTTTTTCGAACAAAAGGAACAAAAGATATCCCATCAAGCAAAAATTTATCTCATGCACAAAAAGCAAAAAATCTGCCAATTGATAAAAATAGCATCGTTTCCTTTTGAAGACTGATTCATTTAAGACTAACACTGTAATGCCGTCTCATAAATTCGATTTTCGATTGTTTCTACGAAAAAAATATGTATTTCGATAAATATTAATCCCTATTTTACGGTTTTTCATTGAATATCCTAATGATTTTTTACCAGTGTAACGAAGTAATTGTTGTAAATCGTGACATATTTGTTACCGAGTGAGCAAAATTATTGAGTAATTTATATTTCCTCACATTCATTCAACTAATCATCAGATGAAAGATTTTTTGTTTCACTATTGTTCATTTATTATCGAGCCTTGCATATGATATTTTGTGGTGTCATAGTCCACTTGAGATGATAACATCTCACTTGACATTTGAATAAAAGAATAAAGAAATCTCTCTAAATATTTATGTATAGCAATATGAAATGATGAAGTAATCTGCAGCGAAGTGGTGAGAGAAGGTGAGTCCAAATATTTTGAAAATATCAGTGAAATTGACTCAGAAAAAAACATCAAGAGATCATCCTTGCGTTCATGAAATGCTTTACCGAAAAAAGATGCGTTGATTTTTTTTCTGCACCTTTTTCCCTCCAAGATATTTGTAAAATAATCTCCAAATGGGTTTTGACTCTATCTTTTTTCCCTACTTCGTTACTGAAAAAATTCAATAGTATTTTCACTTCTGCATTTGCCTCGATCTTCTGATGAAAATGGAAAATTCAGGGGATAAATGGAAGATGAGAGTACCATTGCCCTGACGTATAAAAGGGCTTTTGCAAAATGCAGTTAAAGAAATGTGATAAGTTTTTGTAAATGCTTGTAAACGTTCTCTCTACCAACTAAGGAAGTATTGAAGTTTTTTCCTTTAGCATAGGTAAACAGTCCTAGTGAATGTTTGAGATGGAATAAATCACATGGCAGCAAGTAGCTTAAAAAGTACGCTCGTTCAATCAATAAGTGTCAATTCAGACAAGTGAATAATCGAGAGAAAATTCTTGAGACATTGAAATGTTGAATAAAATGTTGGAATCGATTGTGTTCAGTTCATTTGTAAAATCAGTTGAATAATTTGAATTCAATGGGAGAGCGTTCTTTTTGAGCTGTAGCTTTTTTACATAAATGAGAAAATAAATTTTCTGCCAAATATAAGTACTTATCAGATACTTAAGAAAAATGATTAAAATAAATGAATAATGTTGTATTCGTTTTATGAAACAGAAGTGTGGTGTTTATATCAGAAAACAATTATCATGAAATAGGTAAATAAAAGAGAGAAAAACAATTTGGAACTAATACGACGAACATTATAGAGATGGAATTTAATTTAAGGTGAATGCAGGCTATTTTATATTTGTTGCCAAAATGTATAACACAAATGGATAAACTAACTCATATTTACTAAGGAATCATGGTGAAACGTTTACAGAAAAAAAGATGAGAGATTAAATAAAACGGAAATTATAATGTATGAAAAGTATTAATTCGCATCTTCCACGAGGTAACATGGAAAAAAGTATGGAAAATGAAAAAAAAATGAATCTGACTATTAACACAAGTTTTTAGGTGTAAGGCATATTTTTTATGTATATGCTTTTTCTGTATTGCGAGGAAAACAAAAAATAAAAGAATGAAACACGTATTAAGGATTGATGATTTTTTAATACTCTTCCCTATTCCAGCAAGTGGATAATTGCATTTTTTAAATAAATGGGTGCAGCTATTGTTGTTAATAAATGAGCAATTTGCTTCCGAATGAATTCTGTTTTTTTATTCTTATTTCACTACCCTCTTCTTCTATTTTTTCATGTTATAGTACTATCGTCAATTGAAATGCCATCAAAATTTTGCGTATTATGTAGTTCTGCCAATTGATTCTACATTCAGACCCTCTCAAAAGTCGAATTCCTTTTCAGTCCGGGTTTAATCGAAGTTCAATCAGGGTTTAATCACTGTATAGCCAGGATTTAATCAGGATTTATACAAGATTTAACCAAAGTTTTACTCAGGTTCTGTCAGAAGTTAGTCGGAACAATGAATCAACATGAATAAGTATTCAACATAATAGACTGATACCTGAGTTTAAAAGAGATAAAGATTTTGATAAGCAATAATGCTGTTCTCAATATTTTTCAACTTGATTAAGAACGCATTGAAATATACTTTTCAAGCCCCGATTTAATTGATATTTCTGATGAGTCTTTCAGTAATTTTAAGAAAACGATTTTCTGTTTTAAATTGCAAAAACAATGTGCTGTAACTCAACAATGAAAAGTGACCCCCATCACATTCTGATAGAATCAAAAGGGTATTGACATCAATTTTTTGAGCCGTAACTAATTTTCAATTTTTATGATAATTTTAAGAGTGATCGTTGAAAAATAGATTTTTGGAAAATATCAATTTTTTCGAATCTATATGAAAAATTGAATTTTAATAGGTGTTGACGAATAAAGCTTATTAAAGTCTATATTCATGTAGAAATTCATGGAATTCGAATGATCCCTTATAAGGCAATTTTGAAAAAAAATGAAGAAAAAAAACATACGTACATACACACGTGATACATACATGCATACATGTCTTTAAAAATTCATCTGAAAATTGGATATTCGAACTTTTTAAGCCACATTTAGTTATCCTAACACAAAAACTTGGAAACTTAAATTTGAGTGATTACAACGCTTCCATTCAGAAGCAAAAACAATCAACAATTGAATTTGTAGATTTATTGAAATTTCATACAAATCTATTCCTCACCTGAGTATAATTATGTCAATTGTTCAAAACTGGCTCAATTCTCAACACCTTAATAGCACGCAATATATTTCTTAAAATTCAGTGACTAAATTAGCTCAAGAAACTTTCCGTAATTGATGTTCACCATTCGCTCAAACTTTGCTCAAATTTTCATTGACTCTCATTAATATTTCCCCTAGTTTTGTCGATAGGTCGAATGCCACTGCATGAAAATTGAGTTTTCTCGCTAATTCTCCATCTAGTCTTAAAATAGATAATGGAAGCTCATACTTCAATATCAACATTTGACTTTTTCCCCTCTTTAATCAGTCGATTTTCTTCCTTGAAATGGGGCAGTTCAGTCCTCGTATACCAGACGTTCGCCCGAAGATTAGGATCAGCAATTTGAATGATACAGTGGGACAGGAATTACTGCATCCATATGAATGTTTATTTTTGCCTGCCCCAAGGAATAAAAAGGTATGGATTGACTATCGACACTTGCCCTCTCGCCAGCTCTAATGTAAATTAACGATTTATCGACTTGTTATCCTTTACCACTTGGCTGGTGATGTGATTTCCTTCTGTGAATCCTGGACTATAACCGCTGACAAACACCCCATCAAACAAGAGACAATACGTGAACGTCCGCATGAAAAGGGATCACTTTGGTGATTCTATTTTCCGAGATATTCACGTTTTTCTTTAACCGAATGACATTTACACCGATGTTAACAGTATATTTCGTCATTAGGCCGAAAAAACTTTTTTGGCGAATATGAGTTTGCAGTCCGAGTCGAGGACGAGGGTTGCAATCATATGATCTAGAAAAGTTTTTTTAGGCCGTACGACGAACAATATTTTTTGTCATAACGGCTGTAAGCAACGCTATGCGTCCGTGAAGCCCTGCCTTACGGTTGAAATGACAAAAATTGTTTTTTGCGTCTGCTCCAGCGATGTCATTTCTGACCATACTGTTAAAAAATTTTCACTGAAGTTTCCAGGCTTTAGTCTTGAAATATGAAACAAGTAACGGTTTCATTGAAATTTCAGGGAATTTTACCATTGAAAATTCGTGGTTTTCGTGGAAAATTCATGGAAATTTTAGATTTCAGTTAAATTATTCCATGAAAATTAATGGAAATTAGGGAAATTCAAGCAAAAATGTCCTTGAATTTTCCATTTTTTGAAATTTCAGAGCAATTTCTTATTGAATTATCATGTTTACATTGAAAATTCATGGAAATTTCGGAATCTTCGTGATTCTTCCACTGAAAAATCAGGAATTTCCTTGAATTTTCAGAGAAACTTGAAATTTCATAGACTTTTTTCCGTTAAATTGAATTCAGTGTCATTTTCTGGAAAATTCAGTGAAATTTTTTTAACAGTGCATACGAGAATGATTTTGAGCTCAAAATGTGTGGAATGTTATTAATATTATCAGAGTATACATAACTCCATATTGACAAAGTGGTCCCGTTTCATGCGGACGTTCACATATAATTAAACACAAAAAAAAAGCAATCAATAATTGAATTTGTAAATTTATTGAAACTTTATACAAATATATTCGTCATCTACGTAATAATTATGTCAATTTTTCAGAACTGGCTCGATTCTCAATAATTCAATGGCACGGAATATATTCCTTAAGATTCAACGACTAAATCAACTGAAGAAATTTTCTGTAATTCAAGTTCATTAGGAGCCATTCAAATATTACGTCATCTGATTATGGGAGAGCAGGATCTGTAGTTTGTGACGCTTTGTGTCGAAGAAGGGGACGGTGTAGCTTAAGTAGTGATGTCACACTATATTTTTTTCCATGTTTAATTGAGGAAATTGCAAATGCTATTTTGTTCCTGTCCCCTTTTTCTCATGAAAAAAAAAGGTTTCATCAGCTTTTAAACTATCCCAGAAATTCAATTTTCAGAATGCTGCGAGGTCAACAATGCAATAAATCACGAAGGGTTCAAACAGTATCACAAACATTTAAAGGGAGCTAGGGAATTATTGAGCGAATTTTGAGATATATTTTTGTATGCATTTACCCCCTCAATCAACGAAAAAAAAAACGGTCTTCATTTTTACCTTAAGAATCATCGTTGTGTCGGTTTCATCCGATTGACCACTTTTTTTCAAAATGTTCGTTAGTCTCTAAAGAATAAGGATATGCATCTATTTTACGATCCATTGAACGGATGATGAAAAAATTAGAAAAAATGGAAGATTCATAAATTAATGCGAACGTAATAAACGAATAAGAAAAGTTCTCCAATTTTTCCATGATCTATTATATTCAATGGATCGTAAAACGGATGTATCCGTTATTCTTTGAAGTCAAATTTACTCATTTTATTCATTTTACTCAGGTTTACTCATTTTTTTCCGTTTTCATTACGTATAAAAATCATTATTCAGGGTAGTTGCACATCAAAATAGTATATAAACGGTGTTTTCGGGAGAAAAATGATACATATACGGTTCTGAAGTTGATGTCTATCTTTAGTTGACGAAATCAAACAAAAATAATTTTTCTATGATCTAACCGAATTGATCGAAAAAATACCCATTTTTAGTCTAAGGAATTTAACGAACATTTTGAAAAAAGTTTAAGTCGGATGAAAATTGTGCTGTGAGGAGCATTTCAAAGCCAAAAACACGAAAAACGTTTTCGTCTGACGTACAGTGTAAAATGGATTGTGTACGAAATTTTTCTTAGTTTTTTAGCTGCCCCATATCAAAAGTCGCTCGATAGTTATTTTCATCAACCGAAGTCTTTCAAATTTCATCTCGAGGGGTTTCATATGTTTTTTTTTTATGGTTATTTTACATCGCTTCGACCCCGTTAGGGTATACTGCGATGATGATCAAGACTTTAAATGGTTACGTCGCACCAATCTACCCGGCCGGGATTTGAACTCGGAACCTTTCGCATGTGAGGCAACGAACTTACCCACTGCGCCAAGCCACCGGGGGTTTCATATGTGAAATAATAATGACATTTTTTTACTTATAACAGTAATCACATCGAATCTAAATTTTTATAGGATTTTTTTTCAAATTTTTATATATTTTGCTTACAATTTATAACACCCAATTAACACTCAATTTAGCTTCTTATACATGGGCCCTTATGGCGGTTTCTCAAATTTGCATGAAACGATATTATCAGTTCAGGTGATAACCCAGTTTCGTGCTAAATAGAAAAATCTCCAAAAAGCTCATGTGTAAGAAGCCCATGTATATCCATCCTAAATAACTTAAAAAGGAAATGTAGAAAAATTCTAGGAAAATTAATAGATAATTCAACTGGGATCCTAAACATTCTATATGAATTCCAGATGAATGTGATCATTTGACTTTTTCGAACGAAACATCTTAAACCGTTTTACCATTTCGCTACAGAACCATTGCCTTATTTTTCTCATTCTTGTTTCTTAGCTGCAGTTTTATGAAAAAACAAAAAAAAATCGCCATAACAGAGCGGGAAGTCATGGATTTTTTGCGGTAATATACTAGGAGACGGGGGGGGGGGGGGGCTGTTT
>NW_021680439.1:898325-951716 GCF_001412515.2 Diachasma alloeum | reverse complement strand
GGGGGGGGGGGGAGTCCCTGTTTGTGATGGCTCGTAACTGAGGGGGGATAGGGTCTAGAATTTTCACAAAACGCGTGGCGTAATAATTGAATAGCCCTTTAGGATCTCGAATGTTGCTAAAATTTCCATCGATCCCTATTAATATTCCCCCTAGTTTCGTAGATAGGTCAAATGCCACAGCATGAAAAATAGTTTTTCTCTCTAATCCTTAATCTACTCTTAATCTATAAATTGGAAGCTCATACTTCGATATTGACATTTGACTTTTTTCCTTTTTTATTCAGTCGATTTTCGTCTGTCAAGGTGGGCGGTTCAGTCCTTGTATGCCAGACGTACACCTGAAGATTAGAATCAGCAATTGGAATGATACAGAATGAATTGAATTGTACAGAGTCATACGGTATTGACTGTTAGATGAAATAGATAGGATAGAGGAGTGAATGAAATTTGATGGTACCTTTGTACAACAATCAGCCAATGGCTCCAACTGATCCCTCGTGACCATCTGCTCGAGTATGTCGGTCTCCTGATATCCATTTTTCGATTCGAATGAGAACCATGCGTCCTTCTTTTCAAGCACCACTCGTAGACTAATGGCAAAACCTGCCATATCTAAGGGAAATTTTCTCTCTGACTTCCATGCAGCATTGAAACCCGTTACTTTCATTGTTGCTGGATCGCAGATGGGTCGCTCTACCATCAAACCACCCACTAAACCCACTGGCCATACACCGACCACTTTAATCTTCGCCATCTGAAGAAGAGGAGAATCAATCTAATGGGGATACACGTAATGGGAATGGTTTTCAACACTGATGGAAACCTTCTTATTTTGCTTTTTGAGAGGCGTTCATAGAGACAAGTTCTTTCGCGAGAAATTATGTGAGATACAACAAAAGTTTCTTGATCTTTTAACGTAAAATTGATCAATTCTGGGGTAATCAATCCCAGTTGAGTTGTTCAGTGTCACGTGTGTGAGAATGAGTTCAAAAAGCAAAAAAAAATTATTCATCGTTGATAATTTTCCCATGAATTCTAACTTTGATGAGTGTAAGAAATGGATTCATCAGATTCTTTTTTTAATTATTTTCTAAACAATAGTCCCTCATTTGACTAGGGAAGTTTTATTTAATTTTTGTGATTTTTGGAGATTTTTTCGAGATTTTAGTCTTCTCCTTAACTTAGAAAAATTTAGTTTCTCATAAGTCTCTGCATTATTTTTGCACTTCTAAATTAATTAATATCAATAATACTAGACTACCCATTGAGCACAATGTCAACATGAATGTTTCCATTTATATTAATTTTCGTTTAGAATTTATTGTAGATTTTAAGCTTCAAAATTGAAGTTATGTTCATACTACTTTGAAAATACTCAAGAACATTTTTTATGGAAAATCTCATGAGCAATGAGAAAAGTCTCTTTATATTTTTATGTAAACAGACTACACTTGATGAACTTATTTGGATATCTGCTACAGAAGATATTGGCCTTCAGAATTTGGTTTCGAAAGAGACTGGCAATTTTCAACATTTGATATATACGTAAGGAGTTAAAGCAGTGAATATTTTCGATTTTTAATATCGAAACTTTGTTATTGCACATATATTCAATATATATTTATGCCGTAGTTATTTTATTCAATTTTTGAAAATTTTATAATTTTGGTATGCAACCTTTTTTGCAATGTTAACAGATGATTAGAATTTTTTCCCATCAAAATTCGTAAAAATTAGTTGTTGTTTTTAGGATATGAGATCGAAGTTTTTTTTTAAACTATACGATGCTTTATTTGTCTAATGATAAAAAAAAGTAAGTAAGATTACGTTCAGATCAAATCGTTCATGACAATTCTTATTAATCTTGAAAATTCGAGGAAATTGACTTCTTTTATACAAAGCTAAAATAAATATTCAATAATAGCTTGAATTCCGAATTGATTAAGACTTCAGCACATTAGACGCTTAGATTTTCAATCATTTTCATGTTCGTAGAAACCGGAAATAGGAATTTCATTCAATATTTCACAAAATAACAGATTTATTGATGAAAAATTAAATTTAGTTCTTGAGGATTTCAATTTATTCTATTTGAAATTCCTAAGGTAATTTCCTAAGAGTATATGATTAGTTATATCCGTGAATACGACCCACCTCCTTGAATAATTTGAGGGAATACGTATTATCATCATCAGCAAAGTAAACAACTCCATTGTGAGTCGAATTAAAATTTTGCCTCAGCCATTTCAAAGCCTCATTCCGTTGTGCTACTCCTCTCGGTTTCTTCCAATTAGGATCGTTTTTTCTCAATTTGAAATCCGACGGAGTAACGACGTTGAGGTGTTTATAAACCAAGCCGCTCTCCGTCAGGAAATTTTTGACCAATTCCGTCTTGCTGATGGAATCTTCGATTACGATCCAGTAGAAGTTTGGAATGTGCAGAAACGTTTGTGCCAATCTCGTTAATTCCGCCTTTTGAACGGGTCTAGTGAATGTCGGAGTGATGGCGAATATTGTTGGGGAATTGTGGCTAAATGTGTTTATTCTATCTGTCAGTGTCCGCTGGAGGTTGTCGATTGATTGACCTTGTTCTATTACTGTATTTGCCAGCTGCTCGAGTTTTTCCTCTGCGCTGTCCCATTTTAATCGATCGGAGTATACTGTAATGTAATGAGATGGTATTTAGATTAATTGGATAATTGTATATTGTGCCCCCGCCCAAATTGCCCAAGTTATTTTTTAACACACCTGCAAAGGAAAGTTTGTGTTTTTCACCCACACTGAGAGATAAATATAATTCTTCTGACTATATTCCATCACCATCGAATTATAGTCAAAAAGTCCTCAACAATTTTTCATGGGTTACGGTAACTGTGGCCGGAGAAGTAGTTACTACAATGGAATGTAGTCATTGCAACTATTTTATAGTTCTACTCACAATAGATTTGTCGTGGTTACTTTTGAACTTTGGTGTAGTTTAACTGCATTTTGATTTGCAAAAATTACGCTTGTGAAGTTACTATAATGTTATGTGCCGCATACAAAAAAAATCGTATCGTTCACCAAAACTGCCTCAACTATTTTCTTATTGTAAATCGAACTTCAGATTTTTCTCTCAGTGCAGGCGAGCATAAAGTTTCATTTCAATTTGGAAATGTGATTTTGCGCCTACACCGAGATGGAAAAAACGGTTCTAACCACAGGAGATAAAAAAAGGACTCTTACCCACGTGCTTACTCTTAAAAAAACTTTTTCATCACGATGGGTGAAAAAGTAACTTTTTAGCCACGCGAAGCACTATGAAAAATATCGTTTGGTATTTTTAATGGGAAAAGTGTTTTTTGGCTCTTGGGAGGTTTATATTACTCGCCTTCGGCTCGGGCTATAAACTTATAATCAAATAAAGAATTTTGACTCTCTTGACCCTTGTAACCTTGCGGTATCCTGAGACCCTTATGGCCCTTATGACCCTAAAGGCCGCAAGGGTCCGCAGGGGCACAAAGGTCCCTTCTTGTAACATCAAATAGACTTAAAATCAAATAAGGGACTGGTCGGCTGAACAAACACTTGCTCCCATGAGTATCGACATATACTATTTTGACACTGCTGCTATGTTGATTTTATTGATATGCATTGGAACCTTTCGGTTCATTCTGCGATGTTACATGTGTGTAAGTGAAGATTACAAAAAGAAAATTTAAAAGAAAAATACAGAAAAAAAACAAAAAAAATAAAGTAATAATAATAATAATAATAATAATAACCAAGGAGTTATATTCACATATTTTAATAGTTTTTACGTGGATTAGGTCTCGATATAATCTAGACTGGATGTAAAAGTATTAGATTCTGAGTTTTGTGCATTCGAGAAACTCACTTATCACACGAATCGATTGTACATCGAGGAAGTATGCTGCTATGTTCACCTCGTGCCCAAAAGTGTCTTTTGGTGAGAAGACCCGGTAAACCGCCATTCTAACCTCGCTTCGCTCGGTTTGATCGCGGTTTACGGGCCTTCTGACGAAAAATTGCATTCATCACACGGTCCAAAAGTATTTTCTGACGAATGTGATAATCTCGCCTTCGGCTCGGCCTACTTTGTGGATACTTTGTGATGAAAATAACTATTTCATTTACTCGTAAACAAAAAGTAAACGAAAAGTTTTTTCGTTTACTTGCAAACGAAAAGGCACAGGTCGCCAACTCACTGAACGTAACATCGCTGTCAAAATAGTATATTTCGATATGAGTGAGCCGGAATTTCCATAAGTGTAAAGTTGGCGGTCCGAGGGGTTTTTTGCAGGAAGCCGAGGGGTTTTTACAGGGATTTGGAGGGAGCCAAATTTAAAAAATTTTCCGGCATGGTCTTCAATTACTATGTTCATATAGGAATTTTTAATTTTATATTCTCTCCGTATCAGTGATAAGAGAAGATAAGTTTAAAGACCATTACAGACCCATTACAGGTTGAACGAATAACTTCCCCATCGATTTCCTCTTTTCTGTGTACGTAAGCAAATAATATTTCATTTGCTTAGTAAGCAATTTTTTTATTATTTAAGGAGTAAAGTGCGGCCTTACGGCCGGTATGATAAAATTAGTAGATTGTGCACCAAGGGATGAAAACAGGTCATTCCACACTGAGAGAAAAATATAATTTTTCTGACTATATTCCATCACCATCGAATTATAGTCAAAAAGTCCTCAATAATTTTTCATGGGTTACGGTAACTATGGCCGGAGAAGTAATTACTACAATGCAATGTAGTCATTGCAAGTATTTTATAGTTCTGCTCACGACAGATTTGTCGTGGTTAGTTTTGAACTTTGGTTATTTTAACTGCATTTTGATTTGCAAAAATTACGCTTGTGAAATTAATATAATGTGATGTGCCGCATAAAAAAAAATCGTATCGTTCACCAAAATGCCTGAACTATTTTCTTATTGTAAATCGAACTTCAGATTTTTCTCTCAGTGCAATCTGCGTGTGGATTGCTGGCCGAGGTGAAGCCGAGGGCGGTAAACAAGCCGGTTTGAATGTCTTGTTTTGCTTCCTAGGTAGACATACTATTTTTTATCATAACTGCACGGTATAGTTCGATTTTTCTTCGTGAATGCACGCGGTGAAAAAAATTCCAGAAAAATTACTGTGCCAACACGGTAAAATGGGTTCGTTGGAACGGACCTGGACAAATTACCGTGTCAGCACCGAAGAATTTTCTACGGTAAATGGAGTATAAGAATTTTTCACGGTAAATTCGAAATACATTACAGGAATGCCTTTAGCGCACGGTACAAATTCCGGTGCTGGACCGGGAATTTTTCCCGGTCCGTCCCAATGAACCTATTTTACCGTGCTACTACAGTAATTTTTCTGGAATTTTTCTCTCCGTATAGGGAGGAACGTGGGTTATGTCATTCCGAGGATCGTCAAAAACAACAGAAATCCGAGGAATGAAATAAACCATTTTCCTCCCCCCATTTGGGGAGGAAAATCGAACTTTCCGTGCAGATATGACGAAAAAGTGTTTTTTGACCCGTGCGAGGTGTGTAGCGCTCGCTGAAAGTGAGTGCTACTCTCCCGAGTGTCAACCAATATTTTTCCCACGAGTGTTAAACTCTATTTTTCATCACAATGTGTAACAAGTGGGATTTTGCGCACGCGGAGCGTGGGTAAAATTTTACTTTACCCACAAGTGATGAAAAAGTATTATCCCACACATTTTGATGAGAAATAGGGTTCGACACTCGTGGAAAGTGTTTTTTGACCCTTAAACCTCGTGGAAGGTGTGTAGCACCTTCGGCCAGTGGTACACATCTCCCACAGGAAACCATTCTCTCGTCGTCTCGTTGAGAATTGAAAGATTCTCTCGTCTTCCCTCGCCTTATCTCATCTCTATAATCCAATTTGCACGGAAAAAAATATACAGAGGGGCAGAGAGGGGGGGGGGGCTCTCTGGACTTCGTCTCGTCTCGTTTCTAACCGAATGAAATGATGTTAGAATCGCGGTTTATCGGATCTAGTGTCATAATAGTAGCTTATGTCATCAGGTGATAAAAGTATTTATTTTATTGTTAACGTAATTTGTCACAAGAAGCTTGTGACTGGCCCTTGCCCGACGGCCTTCAGCCTATGATAAAAGTATTATCTGGCGAATGTGGCTTAATAATCCGGGCCGAAGGCAAAGATTATAATCACATTCGTCAGATAATACTTGTATCGCCGTGTGACATACAATATTTTATGTCATTAGGCCCGAAAACCGCGATTCTAACCTCACCTCGTTCGGTTACATCACCCAACTGCAGTTTAGTGGACTCAACTGGAGCTGCAAGGGCGCCACCCTGGTGGAAAAAACTCCTTAAATCCTATTGGAAGAAAAAAGGGTAATTGGAAATAATGGCGTTATTGCCGTTGACCCATTATTTCCGATTTAGATTAGTAGCGCAATGCTGACACGTATGGAAAAATCCAATAGGAAAACCTAGCGAATTAACTAGAAAATTCTATTGGGATTCTGGAGAAAGAAATTCAAAATCTATTGACTTTTCCGTATGAAATATGCAATAGAATCAGCACAAAAAACTACTAGAATTTTCCAATAGAATTCCAATAGAAATCCCATAGAAATCCGATAGATTTTCTCCAGAATCCCAATAGAATTTTCTAGACAATTCGCTAGGTTTTCCTATCGGATTTTTCCATACGTGTCAGCATTGCGCTACTAACCTGAATCGGAAATAATGGGTCAACGGCAATAACGTCATTATTTCCAATTACCCTTTTTTCTTCCAATAGGATTTAAGGAGTTTTTTCCACCAGGGCATTAGAATAGCGGTTTATCGGGCCTAACGAAATAAAAGTGATGCCTTCGAGAACGTGCCAAAAAATTGCAGTCAACAATAACATCCAAAATCTCTAGATATCACGAAATTTGAATTTTGGAGCAAACTACCCCGCCATAACATTCGTTCATTTTTCCCGCTGAGATATCGGAGCGCGCCTGCGCATTAGACCCCAATACCCTTTATACGCGCACACGCATTCACGCCGAAGTGTCAATTGTACAAAATAAATGATTTATGAATCACTTACTGAGGAGTGTAAAGAACATAAATATACCGATGACAACGAAAAACGGTACACCTCGCGAACAAGCTCGGAGTGCGGCCCACATGCCGTTTTTTTTTTGTGTCGCTCCGACGATAAGGAAAGCACTATCTGTCATCGTGCCTGCGCCATGACACTACTCTACAACTCAATGCCGACTGCAGTATAGTGGACTAAAACTAAACTCGAGCTGCAAGGGCGCCATGTGGTCCGTCATGAGACGGTCATTTGACCACCATTAATGTTCACTGATTGCGGTGATAAGAAACTTGAGCATTTTATCACATTAAAAATATTTTTTGGTCAATTCCATTTTTTTTTCACTGCTAAATATAATTGAAAAATTGGGATATTTTTGTTATTGTTTATAAACCAATCCAAAAACAGACGGTCATTTGACAACTCTCGACTGGATATGGGTCGTTAGGAGAAAAGTGGAAGGGGAGAAACAAAAGGTGATCTCACAGGTCGGCTGTGCCGGGGATGAGCTAATTATGACCTTGAATACATTTTATTGTCACCATCAAATTCCAATAACGATTTGCATCCATATTCTTGAAAACATTGAGGCCAAATCATTTCGTCCAACTGATTATGACATGGACGGACTTTTCTTGTTTATTCAGTTTTTTTGCTTTGAAATGATTTCTGAAATGCTTTGAAATTATTTCTGATTCTCAGTGGAGGCTTTGTAATCGTTAAAATTTAAGATGGATTTTGTGTGTTATATCAAACCATTATGATCCGTATGTAGGGGAGGTTGGGGTCAAATGGACACTTTTGACTTTTTTTTTAAAATTAGTGACGGGTTGAAATGTTGATGGAATTTAATCTTTTTTTTTTCAATACAGAGAACAATTCTTTTCTTTGTAATGAGCCTAAACTGAGCTCTATTGATACATTTGTTTCTGAGTTATGAATAATTTTTAAAAAGGCTTAAAGGTCCATTTTACCCTACCCTCTCCTATGTACGTGACAAAGTTTTTCGTTAATTGATCGCTAATGAATCGATGGAATTTAATCATTTTTCTTTTTCAAATGAAGTATTGTTGAGTCTTATCTATCAACAGGGGAATACTTATAATCATAGTAGGTTCTAGCCTTGAAGGGATAAATCTCACCAATGGTTTATCGGCATTTAAATATGAGAATTTATTACTTGATTTTAATAACTGCGTCATCTGAATGATTACAAAGAGTTTACGATTTTTGTACGCGTCGGAGTCCAATTCAGGTCTGATCTGTGCAGACCCGTCTCTTAAATAATATATTGATTGTTTATATTTCATCACTTGGTCAGCATAATCCAGTTACGCTAGCAAGTGTCACGCTGACAATGCTGTATGTCCACATATTCAACAATAATGCAATTGACCAAATCTGGGACATAACAAATTCTTATATTGATTTTTAACATTTTTTCATAAATCGGTTGTCCACACAGAAAAACCGAAACGTAAATTACGTTTTGGTAGCGTAATTTATGGTTCGCTAAACGTAATTTACGCTTAAAGCCAATATGATGTCTGGTGGCTTTTCCTCCGTTATGAAAATCTTGAATTTTAGTCTCGAAACGGCATATTTTACGGTTACAGTAAGAACGGTATATGGCGATCTTAATATAACAAATTTCATGATTGACTTATGCATAATTTATGAAAAAAAAATCGTATTTTAAGCTTGAAATCATTTTATTTCTTCATCGTTAATTACGGATAAGTCAACGTACAATACGGAAAAAAATATGGTAATTCATGAATACGAATCCGTAAATTACGTTCAAATAGCCGTATTTTACGAATACGAAATCATAAATGACGTTTATGTAATCTTAATTTACGTGATTTCAAGCATAATTTACGACGATTTGGAACGTAATTTTCGCTCAACTTCGAGAGTAAAAGACTTCTTAAAGGTAATTTAAGTTCAAGTCTTTTTGTGTGCCCCACGATAACTAAAAAAATGTTAGGAATTCATGCAATGATGACTTAGAAAAATTGTTCCGATGTCCCTTCGACGACTTAATCTATAGAATAATTTTCAAAAATTTATTTTTTTGGAAAATGAGAATCCCGGAGATATTTTTGGATATCTTGCTTCAAATTAATTCACTCCTAGTTTAAAATATTGATTTGAATGCCATCCCGCCGGAGTTAGAAGATCGTTATCGCAGCTATATCCGTTGGACTGATTTCTATGATGATGTTTGCAAATTTAGGGTTTTTCTAAAATTTCCATGAAGGTGACTTGTCCGATAGTTCTTCAAATATGATGCGTAAAATTGATTAAATAATACATGGGGAAAGTTCTTCTGATACCGTCTTATCAAAGCTCCAAGATAATATAGATTGCGTCATTCTTTCATTTGATTTATACAAGAAATTTCACAAGAAATCTCGCACAATTGATTGAAGAAGAAATATAATTCAATTGAACAAAATAATGTACAACGACAAATGATGTACGATAGATGAAAATGATGTGCAAAATGACATTCGAATGCATATTACTAATTTATTAGCAAAAATAGCTTTAGTTTTTGAAGAGGAAAGGAATTTCCCACGTGTTTTAGTTTCTGGAAAATGTGTGAGATGGCGATACGCACACGATTTTGTCACTATCAGGGTTTTCATTTGAATTCTGATTATGATGGGTACATTATTGAAATTATCCTCTTCTAGAGGTTCAAAATTACTCTAAAATTGAATATTTAGATAAATAGAATCATTTGCACAGTTCATAGAAACAAAATCACTTTCAAATCATAAAGCCGCCTGTTAGACTGGCGCAGTGGGTAAGTTCGTTGGCTCACATGCTCGACGGGTTCAAAACTGTTGAAAACTCGTATCGGGCGGGTAGAATGGTGCGATCTAACCATTTAAATTCTGGATCAAATTTCGCAGTATACTCAAAACCGACTCCGAGCGATGTAAGATAATGATAAAAAAGAAAAATCACAAAACCTTTGTTAAAATCATGTCGTGAATGACAAATTAATTTTGTTTTCATTTCTATTTGAGGTATTCCATACCAAATTGGTCACTCCCTGATTTATAAAAATTTTCAATACAAAATGGGACATTTTAAATGAAGAAATAAAAAATAAAAGACATTTGAGACATTGCCTATCTTTTAGCATAGCTCCAAATAGTTATTTTAATTGTGAGAACGGCTGAAAAAAAATGAAGAAAATGAATCGTTACGTAATTGGCAAAATTTTATTCTTTCAACCTTTTAAAATGGAATTTCATTGTAGTATGAACGTAGAGATTAAAAAAAATTCTTCCCATAAATTATCAGAGATAGCAAGACATAAATAATGTCGGTGTTTGATAAATTGAAATCTGTTGGTTGAAACGCGAGTTATGGGTGTCAATCGTGTTTGATAATAAAATATTGAAAACAATTTTTCGTTCTCTGAGCACTATTAGTTGAGTTAGTCTACGTTGATTACACTGTAAAGCTGACATAGTTAGTTTATAGTTGATAATAGATTGGTTTATACTTTTATTTTCCATTTTTTTAGGTATACTGAGAGAAATATCGTCATAATATCACAAAACTAATTCAGTAGCGAAGTGGTCAAACGGTTTAAGTTGATTTTGGCGATTGGCCAGTTTTCAATGAATATCTCGAAATCTAAGGGAGAGAGCAAAATTTTTCTCATAACCTTTTTGGTAGCACTCAATTCGCACTATAAAAAAGGTTATTATGAAAATTTTGCAATCTCCCTTAAATTCGGAAATATTTCTGGAAAACTCAACTAAAGACTAAATTAACTTGAACCGTTTGACCACTTCGCTACTGAATTTCTTGCGCCAAATATCTCATCTTTTGAGGACAAATTTCTTCGGATAAGAATTCTGTATAACCTGTCAGACAATGTCAGATTTCCGTGAAGGGTTCATGACTTGAACATGAACATTTCATGATAAAATGAGAATTTCTTGCCACAAGAACTCGGTTTTTTGTGTCAAAAGATGAAACAATGACTAAAAATATTAAAAGCTTCGATTTAGTGAATCATGAATCAGAGACTTTCATATTGAATGAATAGAGAGTTTCTGTAGAGGAAAAGCTCCAGATATTAAAAAAATATAACCGTCGCTTACGCTCAATCGCTTTGAGTTCAAAAGAAAGCAATATCTTCTTTTCCTTTTGTCAAACTATTCTTGTCTTTAAGGAATATCATCTCATTTCGAAAAAAGACACCTTCTCATTCAGTAACTTTGTCCTTAGCCCGAGGAGCACCGATTTCTTGTCTGAAACCTACCATAAATTGATCAAATATATATGCGATGTTTTTCGCTCGAGAAATGATTTTTGTGAGATTATGTCGATTATTCTCTTAGTGTATTTTTATATCTTAAATTTTCCATCAAATGCTTCTAGTACAGTAAAGGCTTCGTATAACATACCTCTCTATAAGATACCTCGCGCTCCGAGCGCTCGAGGCCTACCCCCCACTCTCGGCACTTTTATCGCCTCCCAAATGTTTATGTTCCTTGGGCTTCTTATAAGATACCTATGGCCCCGATCTTTTTTCAACGGGAAGAGACTAGTTNCTCCCAAATGTTTATGTTTCTTGGGCTTCTTATAAGATACCTATGGCCCCGATCTTTTTTCAACGGGAAGAGACTAGTTATAAAGATCAAACGGTATTAAGGATCAAACGGGAGGGACGAACGAAGTGATCATGAGGGTCTAATGACCTTAAGGGGGGGTCACACCACTTTTTTCAAGTAATGGAAATATACATCGATTTTTTTTCACTTTTCCCATCGAAAAATCGTGATTTTTCGTCTGTGATTATTCTCGAGTCCACCAACAATCCCCCAACGTCAGTTGCCATTCTATCACGCGGGGTTATGTTTAGAGAGAAAAGGGAACGCGGACAATACAAATTCAAAACATTAAACACATATAAATTGATTAGTTATCGATATTCATTCAGTAAAAATGAAAATTTCAGTGAATTCGAGCGCAACGAGCGAGATATCTTATTTGAAACCCACTAATCCCTATTTTTCTCCTCTCTATGGGTGCGCGGAATGGGTGCATAGCGGTTCCCGGAATTCCACTCTACTACTGTCCCTAAGGTATCTTATACGAAGCCTCTACTGTCCTATTCTAAAAAGAACATATGCCGTAAGCTGTAGCGTAATGCTCATTCCTCGAATTTCATTGGGCTTTTGGTTTTCGTGTCACGATTTGTCTTTAACACGCGCGCTCAAGCGCGCGATCGTTCTCGTACTTCAAAAAAGTGGTGTCCGCTCATTAACCCTTGAGTAATCGCAGCTCTTCACCGAACGTTGTTGATCGCACGGGGGGCGATTCACAGCTCTGTGCATTTTACCATTTTTGTGAATAAAAGTTGGAAAAAATTGTTTATTTGTACACTGCGAAAACTAATGTCTGAATTTCAGACACTTTTGTAGACACTTTTCAAACACTTTTGGGACGATTTTGTAGACACTTTTGAGACATTAAAATGTGTTTGAATCAATGGAAGTATTTCAATTTCAGACACCAAGATGTCTGAAATTAAGATACAGACATCAGTTTCAGACACATGCGGTGTTTGAAATTTTCAGACATCAATTAGGTTTTCAAACACTTAAAGATTCAGCCGTTTTTTGCCATCTGCTATCTTAAATTCAGATGGTTGTCAGACACCTAGTTATTGCAGTGGATGAGTCAACTTTTCAGACATGAGAAATATCGTAAAAATTAATGTTTGAATGGACTTTGTCGTCTGAATCAGGTGAGATATCTTAATAGTGAAATGCTTGAATCGCTCATAAATAACTGAATTCCAGACACAGAACATATCTGACAATAAATACCTGAAATTTTTCAGACGCAACAAATGTCTACCATCATTTTCAGATGTTTTTTACCATCTGACATCTTAAATTCAGATAGTGGTCAGACACCTGGTTTTTGTAGTGTAGTTTACCGATAATTTTCAACCTTCAAGGAAAAATAAATGTGGATATCAAATAAGAATAGTAAAGTGATAAGCCTAAAATTAATTTGACTAGGTACAAAATTTTGACATTTAAAGGCTAAACCCGGGGATTTTCTGCGAGTCAAATTTTCAGAAGATTTCGATAATTGATTGACGCGAGTATGCGAAAAACTGCTGTGGTTTCCCCATAGCGCGGCCACTCAAGCGTTAATGAACCAAATAGATTATTTAAGATATCCACATCAGGATAACGATCGAACAATCGCTTCATTCGTCCTCTTGCAACAATCGAATTCAAACTACCATAAAAATTCCATCGACCTTCGCGAGATGGCGGCACCTGTGCTGAAATCCTTCTTTCGCGTTTCAACTCAAATCAGAAGATGAAAAGCAATGAAATAATTCAAAAATGAGAATGATCCGCTTGATGTGGCCTAGAGAGCCTGATAAAATCGAGAAATAATGGATGAAATAATCGATAACAGACTGAGGACATTCATCGCGATGTATATAACAGCCGCAGTTGGGGGGATAAAATTTGAACGTCGCAGTAGCGATTGTTGTTCTGATTCCATCGCTCTTGACGGCCGAAAACCAACGAACGATATCAGAAGCAGTCGAACAGTCGCCAGTTGGGTTCGCTCAAAGATACACTTTCCCTTTGCCGACGATCGTGGCTTATCGGCACCCCTCCACTGTCGACATGATCGCAGTCTCAACACTCGTATAACCTCATTCGGTAGGCGCGAACACCTGCGCGCCGAAAACGTGACTTTGTTTACATCCCAATAAATAACAATTAGTATTCGAAAAATTGTGAGAGAGAGTGTAGTGTAAACCGTAGAAAAATGAGTTTTCGCAAACCGCGGAGAGATTCCGATGTTATTCTCTCGAATTTTAATCACAAGGAGTTGCTCTTCAAGTTTCTTATCATCGGTGATTACGGGGTCGGTGAGTACGGCATTGAAATCATCGAGATTACAACCGCGGCGGAAATAATGCCGTGGAATTTCGATGATTCTTTACATTCGAAATTGCATCAGAACCGGTTTCGGTGGGTTTCTGCAATCCTGGGGAATCGTGACTGTGATTATTTATTTATGTTTCAGGGAAAACTGCGATTGTGAGGAGGTACACGGAAGGTATTATTATTTTCAAAGATTTTTTTTACTCCGAGTAATTTATTCGACGCAAATAATTTTCAATGTAGGCTAAATGCAGATCCTTAGATTTTTCGCGAGTATATTTCATTTAAGGTATATCTCTGGAAAACACGTTTTTCTTAAGATTGTCTCCATATTTTTTATAGATGACATTTATAATAATCCCCAGCTATTGAAAAGAATGCTAACTAGCTGGACTACACAGTTTAGAAGATAATAAATCAGTAGTGAACTAGTCAATCGGTTTAAGTCGACTCAGCACCAGTTGAGTTTTTGTTGAATAACTCGGAATTTAAAAAAGATAGCGCAATTTTTATAAGATCTTTTTCGATTGTCTTCACTTTTCTTTACAAAAAAAGTTTTTAGGAAAATTTTGCTAACTCCTTTAGAATTTGAGATATTCATCGAGAACTGGCGCTAGAATGGAATTGGCTTAAACCGTTTGACCACTTCACTACTGAAATAATGAACTCGATTTTCTGATCTTATGAGAAAACTGTTTTTATGATCTTCTTAAAAAACTAATCCGCGATAGATTGATAAATTCTGAATACGGTGAATTTTTTGTGAAATTTTGGACTGCATAGTTTCTGCGATATTCAACTCTGAAAAATGGAAATTTCGTGAAACCATTCCTTCTTTGATTAAAAAAATTGATTAACAAATAATTTCCTATTTGATTCAAACAGTTATTGTTGCCTGTATGAATAACACATGAGAATAGGAAAATTAAATAACTTGTGAGAATGCAGTAAATTAAGTTATTTGGAATTTTTCCGGAAATTTATAGGGACTAACTTTTGAGTCCGATTGTCATGGGATATACCTTAAGGATATCCAAGTATCTTTTACAGTTTGGTAGAGACCACACTAAAGATTCAACATTTTTCAATTATCAAATTTGTAAATTAAATTGCGTGAGAAAAATTTGAACAAATCGTGACTATTCAGCGTCATTAAAATTACATTTTGCACAGAATTATTTTCTTAAACATTCGGTGTTTATATAAATAAATAATTGAAATTGTTTAAACTTCCGGAAAACTTTTTTTTTTGCATGAAATCGATTTCTGATAAAATTCTACACATGAATAAATTTTTTACTATTCTGAATAAATGATTTTTATGGCGGAAAATAGATTGTTTATAAATTATTTATAAAAAATTGTGGTGCGAGCCACAATAGATTAATTTCTTGAATTTATTTCGTAGCGTCTCGAATATTTCAATCGTCGGAATTCGAGACAAACGTCTGTCCTTGTCCCTCACGAAATTTCAGGACAATTCTCGAACCTTCGATAAACGAAGGTATATAAACTCGTACGCTCCCCGGCAAAAAAGCCAGTCTACTTTTGAGTACGCATGTAAACACTTGCCTTTAAATATACAGTTCTTGTCAACACCGAGTTATTATTCTTGATACCCGCACCAAACCGCCACAAAAATGCTCATAATTTTAAAAAATTGCATTTTTCAATTATTTTATCAATCTTTTCTCAACAGTCAACTTTCCCATTTTTTTTCAGATTTTTAAAATGTTTTCCAAAGGTTCAATATCGAGATTCAATTTCAGATATGCAAAGTTCAAATAATAAAATCATTGTAAAATGTCCGGAAACTTGGGGCCAAATGGGGTTGAAATGAAAGCTCAAATGTTCCGTTACAAAAGTAGAAAGGATTTCTCACTGGAGAAAAAATAGTCAAAGTACTTGGATATGCTTAAAGAGTTTTAGTGAAGAAAAGTCACAAATGTTCATGGGGAATAGTGGGGTTCTACAGAAATGGTATATTGACTTTTGTTTGATAAACTTGTTAGTTTTAGAGATGTTTGTCGTCTCTTGCGCATGGAAATTTCGGACCGTTTTTCATGGTTGGTAATTGATTAGATAATATTTTTCGAATTACCGTGAAAACTATCATATAGAGAGAACCGTAGAAATGCTTTTTTATGGAGAATTTTGTTGGTGACAAAAAAAATCTTCTGGCGTTTTCGATAAATTTGAGTTCCAAAAATATCCGAGAATTGATGGTTCGAAATTTTTTATCTGTCCTACAATATTCAAATTTGTTGTTGTTGTTGTAACATAGCTGGCCTTTAGTGGGCTTTTCGATCAACTTAACGGTTTTCGAAATATTCACGATTTCGTGGGTCTGGAATGCACGAATTTCCGGTACAATAATAAGTTTGAGTCGTGGGATATTGGAAATCAGTATATAATACTAATTAATTCCGGTACAATGTTCAAAATTGATTCTTTTTAAAGAAGTTTCGTTGGCTGTGGGAAAGGTTTTTTCACGTTTCTCCATAAATTTGATAGTTTCGGAGATTTTCGCGAATCATGAATCATAGAAAAATTCACAATTTGCACACTCGGAAAAATTATTGTGTAACACTAGAAAAATTATCGTTCAACACCGGAAAAATTATTGGGGGTATCAAAATTTTTCTGGTGCCGCACGAGAAGTTTTCTGGTGCTACTATACAATAATTTCTCCAAATGTGCGGATTGTGATTCGTTTATGATGCTTAGCACATGAATTTTTCTAGAAAATTTTTCTCCGCGTTGATTTAGAGAAAAACGTCAAAGGACTTTTTTGCGGGAAATTTCATGCGCAATACAAAGATTTTTTGACGGTTTTCGAAATACTTGATTGTTTTAAAGATCTTTATGCGTTGATGTCGATGAAATCCCTCGATTGCGGATGTAAGTCTGAAATGCGGATAAAATTCTTGGATTGCAACATTCAAAAGTGATTCACTTCTTCTAAAAAATATCTCGAAAAATAATGGATTTACGGAAAAATTTTGAAGAACCTTCTCTATAGAGAATTATGCGAAGTATGTGAAAGGCCTTTCCACGCTTGTTGATACATTCCATGTGGATGTGCATGGAATTCCTCATTACGATATTCGAAAGTGAAGTGACATTTTCGCAAATATCTCGGGAACTAATGGGGCTATGCAAGGACGCGAAAAGGTCATTTTTGTTGAAAATTTTCTGGGCAATGAGGAAGGATTTTTAATAGTTTTCGACAAACCTGATATTTTCCGAGATGTTTCCAAATTGATATTCGTGAAATTTTCAGACTTGGTCGTAATATTCTCCAATATTTTGATTTTTTCGTAGATATCGACCAAAATGACAGCCGACTCTTCCCGATTGTTCCGGAAATAATCGTAAAATAATTGAGATAACATTTTTTGAGTTTCATCATTTTGCTGCAGAACTGTTTTCCTATCTGTTCTAAATTTACTCGACTCTTAGATAGGATTTGCATTACATTTGCATATTAATTCCTGCATATATCGTCTCTCAAGCCACTGTAATATCGGCTCTAGTGTCTTCACAATAAAATAATCTTGCACCGATAAAAAAAATAGGGCTCTCCAACAATGAAATAAAAACTTAAATTGTATGGAATTGTTTTTACAGGGAAATTCTCGTCAAATTACAAGATCACAATCGGCGCTGATTTTGCGATCAAAACCCTGGACTGGGATCCGCACACTAAAATAAACCTGCAGTTATGGTATGTATATCGGAAGTATCGGTGTCGGGAAGTTGATGGGTTTTCTGTGACGCTCCTTTAGGGAACGCGGAAGTTGGGGATTAGTGTTCCATAAGCTCATTTGAATTTTTAATGCGAACTGTAAATATTTATGTCCGGCACTTTCGTATTCCTCGCATTGCCTATCATTAAATTCCAATTACTCGTAAAATTCAACTAAAAGCCAATTAATTGTTTTTTTATTTCGTTCTTTCAATCGATTGCTCACCCATTCCAGATATCGACCGACAAGGAAATATAAATTTTCATGCCTCTGCGCGGCAAATTCACATTTTTCGCGCAGTTTAGGTTGGTCACGGGCGTGAATTTGCCACACAGAAGCATGAAAAATATCGTACAAGTCATGCACCGTAAAAAAGACTCCCTGACGAAATGAACTTCACCGTCACTCGCCTTCGGCTCGCGCGGGTAAAGTTCATTTCGTCAACGAGTCTTTTTACGGTGCACCTGTAATGTACGATTTCTATAACGTTGAAGATATGTCTTGCAATAGGGAATAGCAGGGGAAAATGAGACACCAGCGTCTATTCAGTACAATTAAAGGAAAGTTTTCTTGCGTTGAGGGTCAAATAACTTTCAAAGTAATATAAGCATAACTCGAGGCATAACTCGAATTTTGAAGATTAAAATCTGAAATAAATTCTAAACGAAAGTTAACTCATTGAACAGCGTAAGTGACGAATCATCGGTGTGGGAAGGGTACCCATGTAGGATTTGCCGATATATACAATACGGTCAAACATCAGTCCAATATTCGGTCGCCGAACATCGGGGCCCCGATGAACGGCTGCTCCGCGGCCGATGATCGGAACCGACTTAATATTTGTAGACTATTTTTCGAATAAATGGATGGATAGCATGCATCCATCCTCTTTCCTAATATACAGAATATAAATATCGATACTCCGAATGAAAGACTAAATATTTTAAGAATAGTAGATTAATTAATTAACTCTTCTCATCGGAGTTACACATGAGTTAATTAATTCTTGATAATCGCATTCGGGGTTTCAAACAAAAACAGCATGTGGTATTTATATACCCGAAAAAAATGGATTTTCATAAAAAATTTCAGATGGCTCAGTGGGCAACGCGCTTGACTACAGATCAAAAGGACTCGCGATCGTATCCCACCGGGTGCAATGTTTTTTTTATTTTCTTTTTTTCTTTTTTGGTTCACTGGAATGAATAAGAACAGTTATAAATCGATTATAAACTATTGGAACTAATATGTATGAACGATTTAAAAATTTTATTTCACCGATGATTGGCTGACAATCGACGCTAATGTTGGGCGTACATCGGTGCCTATGGTGGCCCGAAGTAACGTCTCAACGTTCGGCGGAACATCGGCAGAAGATCGCAGCCGATTATCGGAGAACTCGACGCCGAGTTTGGCTCGGTGTTCAAATACATTGTATTGCCCTACATGGGTAGGGAGCCCCTCAATGCATTAGAGCGCCATAAGGAAGGCCCGGCTACGCATGTACACTACCTTAAAATAGTGAAGAGTGGGGTACTGTGAGGCTGTTCAATGGGTTAATATGAATCGAAACATTTAGGTTGGGTTGTGTTTAATCGGGAGTCTATTATCCTATTTACTGAAGATGAACAAAACGTGAAGTTGTTTTATATCGAAATATCTCGAAACTGCCTGACCGCTGATCCTTAATTCTGATTGGTCAATATATGACACGAAGTTATTCACAAAAAAAACACGCGGCATTTTCAAATTCTTCAGTGACATAATTTCAAATTCTTCAGAGGTAATTTTTTTTTCACGTCATATATATATATATAATATATATATATTTCACATGTATATATATTATCGGTGAAATTAATAAATCCTGTCCTTTTATGGAGACCGATTATTTTAAAAAATTGAAGATAATTAATTGAAAATGAAAAATTCTTTATAGATTCTTTTACTCTACTTCGCTATTCACTTCAATCATTAGTCCAATTCTCTTTGATTCATTATCAATATTTATAAGGTATTCATGAGAAAATTAAATTCAATGAATTCCATTTCTTCACTTCAACAAATGAATAGATCAGCGCGCGCGAGAGCGCGCGCATTGATCTTGTTATTCATAATAATGAATCCAGAAGTGAGTACTTTCCGCTCTAGGCAAAGTACTGATTACTTGCCGCCGTTGATGCACAATATACTATACCATATTACCAGTGATAGGCATATCAATCAATCATAATTACCGATAAATTGTGACGGTGTCAATTTTTAACATAAATCTTAAAATTTTAAATATTAAAGTAGCCATCAATTTGTCCATTTAAATTTCGAAATATTCTATCGACCAATAATTTACGTAGGAAGATTGACGATTATTTGGATAATCGAAAATCAAGTACCTATAGTTAGAATTAGCTTGGTAACTAAAAAATTACATTTCAGTATTATCAAATATTTTATTCATCATCAATCGAAACATTTAGCTAATTAATTCTAGAATATTTTAAATTTGTTAAATATAGTTAAACTTTGAACAATATACGGAGATAATGCTTTTTAATATTGCCAAAATCTAATTTATTGCCTCTCCCTGCATATTACTGCCCAAATTTTTCTAAAACTAGTAAATTCAGAGGGACACTCAATGCATCATTTCGTTATAGTCCATGACAAAGAGCTTTTGGCATTTATTTCCAACGCATATGATTTCCCGCGATAACTTCCTCCGATAAATACTCCAAACATGGAATGTTGATCCATCATCCAACGAATATATTTGAAACGAATAGACGAGAATATCAAAAACGGTTTTTGCAGACCATAGAAGTTTCTGCGAAAAAGTCATTCGAAATTTTTCTCGGAGCCTCATCCTCCCGAAGATATTTGTAAAATACTTCATATAGTTGTTTTAGACCGTTCTACTTCCATCGCAGAAGTAATTCCTGCAGAATTCATGATTAACTTTGTTCCATGGTTTCAGGGACATTGCTGGCCACGAGAGATTCGGATATATGACAAGAGTCTACTACAAATACGCGTGAGCCCTCATAAATCACCTATCAATAGAATCGAGTCAACTCTTATCTATTGCATGTGATACTTTCATTGATAACAATTCTTATGTATCTATTTCAACTCTTTTCAATTACCTCACTATTGGCATTTCTTCTCCAGAGTTGCAGCAGCACTGGTCTTCGACATATCTCGAGTTGCAACTTTTCAATCAGTTAAAAAGTGGCTCAGTGACCTGCGTGAAAAGGTCACGTTGCAGGACGGCTCTAATATTCCAATAGTACTTCTTGCAAACAAATGTGATATTCAACATGCAGCAATACCTACTGAGCAAATAATCAAATTCTGTAAGGAGAATAAAATTGGAAAGTGGTATGTTACGTCGGCCAAGGAAAATATGAATATTGGTGAGTTGAGGAGCATTGCAGAAATTTTCATTCTATTTTTAGTGTCCATTATCATTTTTTTGTTGGAGGCGTATTTATGTTTACATGCGCATATGAAAAAAATTCAATAGCAAATCTAGCGCATTCGCCACAAAATGTTATTATCTTTCTATGGGAATTCTATCAGTTCTTTTTCTGATTTCTTTCATGAAATTCTATATCTTTGTCGTACGGCAAAGAATTCATCGAGTTCGATAGATAGTTCATAGAAAAAAATAGATTTTTTTTGCACAACTCATTGTGTTGCGATTTTTTTTGTGTGAAAATTCTTGCGCTTTCATTTGCTAAGTTTTTTCTTCTTGCATTTTGTTATGAGCAGCAAAATTAAGTAACGCGTAAAAAACGCAAAAGAATTGATGCTCGAGAATTTTTAACGCAAAAATTTTGAGGGAATAAGCCATATATCTAGTAATTAAACAATTATTTACTTTTTTCTATCAAATATCTGATGAAAATTGCATGGAAAGGCTGTTTGCACATGACAGATCTAAACATTTGCAGGACTAGTCCATAAGATACCTATGGATTACTCTACAAATTCGATTGTCTTGCAATTTCCACAAAACTATTTATGAAGGGATATAAAGTACATGTCCAGAAACCTAAACATTTTTAGAAAGTACTTCAACGTGATTTCTTCTTCATTCTTGTTTCACAAATCGTGAAATCTGTGAATGTGCATTAAATTTATCGATATGAAATTGCCTTCAATCGTCTTTAGTTGACGAATATGTAAAATAATTGAATAAATAATTCGCGGGGATACAATCAACACTGTCAGAAGATATCCTGCAGATTCCCGATGAAGTTAAAACAATTCTGAAGTAAAATGCGTTATTTTATTGTGAGACTGAATAGAAAAAATCACTATAGCCCAAAAATCTGAGTTATACTAAGTACAACTTGAATTTTTCAATAATGTTCAATGGAATTTGCCATTTTATGGATTTAAACATGGGAACACAAAAATTCTGCTCTGTACGCTGATACAGTTGGGAAGAAATGCGGAACTTTAATCGCTTAGAATTTGGAATCGGCTAATTAAGTAGCGAAGCGGTAAAACGGTTCAAGTCGATTTAGCCTTCAGCCAGGAGATTATAACAAAAATTCTACGATCTGTCTTAGCCTCCTAGATATTTATGGAAAACTGATCGATAGTCGAAATCGACTCAAATCGACACAAACGGTTTTACCGCTTCGTTATTGAATTTGAAAAAGAGTTGTGACAAAAAAAGGAAAAAAAAATAAATCATCAAAAAATTCAGGAAATAGTCTTCTAGCCTCTTGACCCTGTAGGGTTCCTTCCATATGAAAAAATCTCCTCTCACTTTCGAGGGGATGAGGGTCAGGAGTTCGCCGATTTAACAAGAATGACCTCATATGTTATGTAAATCGTCTAAAATTCATGTAAAAGGAGAATAATCAGACATAAACGTTAGGGAATACCGAGTGGACAGCTATGTGTATAAAGGCTCAGACTAGAAACTCAAGGGTCATAGGTTCAAACTCAAATTTAATCATTTTACATTTCGAGCTGAAAAAAAATGAAATAATCTGTCTAGAAATAAGTGAATGAGATTCATGTGTTGCCCAATCTATGAAAGGAATAAGAAATAGTTTTCCTCAATTTTCAGTGAACTCTTCCGCATTTGTAATAAAATCTCTGCTCCCAAAATCGCAAAAAAATACAGACACAATTTATGAATCTATTTTCAGACGACGCAATGCATTATCTCGTGGAGAACGTCTTGAAAGCAAAGATAGAGGACGAAATAAGAGACTCGATAAAGCTCCGCGAGACGCCACTTATCACTGACAAAACCGGATGCTGTAGGTCGTGAGAGTGGGGTAAAAACCCCACTCGATTGAAACATAATCCTCCACGAATTATTGAAACAACTCAGTACAACACAAACACGACATATCAACAAACTGACAATAATTGTCGCCCCCATCCGGGAAATTTATTCCACTGCTCTAAAAATAAACATTCCACTCAAATGTACAAATGTAATACAAATGTATCACTCACTCGGGAAGATATAATCATTCAAAAATAGTTTTATACTTTTTAAATGTATATTTTCATCATTGAATTTTGTACATAAACGAGTACCCGTAATTAATATGTAAATAGACAAGTTTGTGTAAAATTTATACGTAAAATCGTCGATAATAAAATCGCTCAATATTTACAGGTTTTTACTTCCGAATGGAAGCTTTTTTTTCTTTGGAATGACCAAAATTTAATACTAATCTAGCAAAGATATTCGTGAATATCTTTTAAACGAGCACTGTTAAAAAGTTTTTACTGAAATTCCCGGTAAGAATCTTGGAAATTTCTAACAAGTAATATTTTCACTAAAATTTCAAGGAATTTTGTCATTGAACATTGATAATTTCATTGAGAAATCCGTGAGAACTGTAAATTTCAGTTTAATTATTCCTGGGAATTTGATGAAACATCAGAGAAATCTCTCCTTGAATTCCAGATTCCTCTAAATTTTCAAGAAATTCCTTCAAAAATTCCGTCCGAAAAAAAAGGGAATTTGGGAGGGAATATTTATTTTCACTTGGAAATTCATGTAAATTTGAGAAATTCTTGTTTCCTGCTGCTAAAAACTGAGACTGATCAAATTTTCAGAAAAATTTAAAACTCCATTGTTCCCTTGAGAGGGAACGGAACCCGTCGAAAAGAGCAGATTTTGTTCACGCTTTTCTCTGATTCTATTCAATAAAAATGGCTGAAATTTTCTCCACATATTGAGGGAACCATGAGGGAGGGTATGTAACCCTCCATTTTTTTATTTTTGCAAAAAAAATTGTTATAAAAAAAATTGCAAAATTTTCTCTTATATATGAAGGGTTACAACCCTCCCTTATGCTTCCCTTAATAAGTGGTGAAAATCTCGGCCATTTATATTGCATAGAATAAAAGAAAAGCTTGAACATAAATAAGTTAATTTCAACGGCTTCCGTTACCCCTTAAATCGAATTCAAGATCTTTTTCTGGAAAATTCAACCAAATTTTTTTCACAGTGTACGGGTATAAAAGATTGAATTTTTTTTTATTCGAAGGAAATTTCATGGGCTACTAAAAAAAGTCATTGAATATTTTTCTTCAACCCTATTATTTTTATATATTTTCTCTGAATAATTCTTATCGAATTCCTGAACTTAAACTTTTCTCGATAGATTTCAACATATCTCACCAACTTTTACAGGACAACCTCAAGAAATATTTCTTATAGCCAAGAAAAATCTATAAAATGTCAACTTTCATTTGAATTTTTTCCAAAAATTCATTCTTTTACCAAATATTGATTTATTAACGCCCATGAAATTTCAAAACTTCACTATCTCGCTGGAGAATTCAATACCTGTGGTAAAAAATCTTAAAAAAGATTCAAAAAGAGCATTTTGGCATTTATTCTCGAGTCAATATTTCCCAGGCTATATAGGAATTAATTTTCTCGATATACCTCATTTCGCCAATTCATCAAAGAACAGGGAGCTGGCGTGAATTTGTTTCAATTTTCTAATCTTAAGTTTGGGACGTCAATAATTCATTTTTCATTCACAAACGTTCGAAATATTGCTCATTAATTAATAATGAATTGTTAAAAGTTGAAGATTTCAAACGCTTTCAAATTGCTAATGACGTCACACAGACGGTCGAGTGCTGGATCAATCACAGAATGGCTCGGCCGATCTAACCCAATCTTGAGGTGCACCTCGGCCAATGGAGGACAACAATTCCCCACTCCTTCTTTTTCGACCAATGAAGCTTTACCTGACCGTCTTCCTGACGTCATGCCCGAAAAATTTTCACCGGAAACGACTGATTTTCAATTAATTATCATAAGACATTTGGGCAATATTTCACCATAATTTTCGCCGTTTAGCTATCCATATATTATGAGGGATGTGTGAATAGGGGAATTCGAAAGAAATGAGCTTTATGCAAGTTCCCTACACTGAGAAAAAAATTGCGTTTGCCAAGTATATTTACTCGCCACAAGTAAATGTATATAAATATCTGCATAAGACATGTGTAAATTTTCTTGTAGTTAGTAAATATACTTAGCAAAAGTATTTTTTTTCTCAGTGTACTGTAGACACTCAACCTATCATTAAAATATTCTTGGCACATCTTACTTCCATATTTTCATCTAGAAGATAAAGTAATCACGACTGCTGAGGTTCATCGAGTCCCTCGCAGTATAAATAAATAAGTTAATCGATAATACTAAGACTGAGTAGTCTACGAGTACAAAAGTATTTATAAATAAAATTCCGTTGTCGTTGGTCCTCTTGGATTCAGACTATAACGTGGAGTATTCAGTAGAGTGTGTAAACACTCTGAGCTGTTTTCCTGGCGATTAAAAGTCATCCGGAAGCTCCGACTTTCTTATCACCGGATTCATCGCAATCGACACGGTTGACACCATCGTCTTGCTGTAATCCTTGGAATAATCTGGAACGAATCGTAAAGATTTTACTGGCAATTGTAAAACAATGGGAGTGACATAAAACGAGTAAAATGTTAGATGTACATGATGTCAAAGTTGTAACTGAAAAGCAATTTCGGTTTTAATATTATTAATTCTCTCCAATTATTGGATTCCATTATTTTTTTTATTATTTTGGTTTTTAATCACAGCACATTTTTTAGCGAATTGTTATGGCCCTTATGCTTATGTTAATGAAGCGAATAGCGGATTATCACAAATACAATTGGGTTAATGAATTAATCGACAACAATTGGTGATGGATTTAGGGATTAAATTTTTGTTTCTTTACAGAATTTCAACTTTTTGTTTGGCTCGTAAATTTGAGGAATTAGTACCTAGCTTCATTCGCCGGTCTATCAAAAACATGCTACCGTTGAGATCCGCGTTAGTAGTAAAGTGACAGTCTATTATCTAGCTCGCATCTGGCGGTCCTGAAAAACAGGTACTGTAAAGAGCCTTTTTATCATTATTAAGGTAATTTTTTGTTTTATAATAGTGTTGCATTTTTCGTTTGTCTAGGGCTTTCAGGATTATCATATATCGTTGTTTTTCATTTCCGAACATTTTCTTCCTTGAACCAAGAGTTTAGTGAGGAAAGTTGAGCTATGAAATTGTGAAACGAGTTCAGCGGCATACGAATTCTTTTGGTGAATTACAGGTGATTATTTCGGTAACGAGTGGTTTTAAGGATGAATGTCGAACGATCTTATGAGCAGAAAACTTTCAGAACTGCAGAGAGAGAGAGAGAGACTGGGGACATTCTTCCCCTGTTATTCATTACTGAGATAATCTAGCAATTAAAAGGCGTAAAGATTAAATCACCGAGCCGAATATAGAGTCCTCTGTAATTCCATCATCATCATGATAATGAGCGAAGATAAGAGAATATATCAGAAGACTTTCTTTATTGAAATGTTTGTGAGAAATCGACAAATTATTCGCGTCGAATAGAACAACTCTGTTACTTAAATATCAGTAGAGACGCTGTAAAATGGTTTAAGTCGATTTTGACTATTGGTTAATTTTTAATGAATATCTCGGAATCTAAAGCAGATAACAAGATCTTTGTTATAACCTTTTTTGTAGAGCAAATTGGGAGCTACGAAAAAGGGAATTAAGAAAATTTGGCCTTAGATTCGGAGATATTCCTCGAAAACTCAGATAAGAGCTTAGTCATTTTCAATCTGAATCAGACTTCAATCATTTTACCGCTTCGATACTGATATATGGAAGTGATATATGGGTATAGGGACAGACTGTCTATTATCATTGATATCTTAATAACGGCAAAGTGGAATTCCTCAATTTTTCTTTTCATTTTTGCTTCCGAATAAAAGCATTGCAATCCTGCGATTTTCACATTCTCTAATTTTGATTGGAAATGATGTAGAATGGTCTGAAACGTCAAAATGCGAAGTTTGGCAATCATGTCTGTATGAGACCGCGTCCCCCACCACCTTCCCGGTGGTCAATTTTTAGAAAATTGAGTAATTAAGGCTCAGATGGATTATCTTTCGAATGTTATCTCGCTTATTTTTCCATCTTCATGATGTAAAATATATCACAATTTCAATTACATTTTACATTACGCAGGAGTCTCTAAAAATTATGATTATACAATCAAAAACAGTAGAAAAAAACTGAACATTTTTAAAGGTCTGTTTTTAATAAAGATTAAGAAAGAAGTCCGATAGAGAGGAAATAGTAAATGGATAATTTATCATGGTAACTAACGACCTAACAGCCATTAGATACATCAAATTATTAATTTGCAATTTCCCCCCTATTGAGTTTCTTTCCCAATATTATTAAAAACCGCTCTTTGAAAATGTTCAGCTTTTTTTCAAGGTTTTTTTATTGTACAATCATAATTATTGGAGACCCAAGGCTATGTAAAACTGAATAGCAATTGGAGATCATTTCAGATTATCAAAATTAAAAAAAACAGCCAAGATCACACTCGAAAGATGATCCACCCATGCCTTAAATGGCTAAAGTAATTCCAAAAATCTGACAAAAATTTTGCCAGATTATAGAGCCTAATGAGGACTAGCTCTGTGCAAAATTTTAGCCCGATCGAGTTAATAGTTTTTGAGAGAAAGCGATTCTTTTTTAAATCGTTTTCCGCAAATATCTTCAAAACTAGTAGACCGATTTCGACTCATTTTTTTTTCAAAATATTCGTTTCGATGTCTTCTAGCTAAATCAATCAAAACATATATCCCCATTCATACAAAGTTGTCGAGATATTCCCGTTTTTTCATTAAAAAAACTTTGTAAACACTCTAGATTGTGCAAAAAACGAGATATCAACTTGAACTTTAGACAGAAAATATGTATACCGCTCATACGAATTAATCGAAACATTGGAATTTTTATAGCATCCATGGGGATGGCAGTAACCATCTGAAATTTTTGCTGCTAGTTAGTGTTGTAAAGCTATAAACTTTTGTAATATAATATTTTAGACCACTCGGAAGCCCGTCATCAATGTATTGATGGCGAAAAAAATAAGACATCACTCGGCGATATGTTCACTATCATATGCTCGCTGTCCCCTGCTTGTTATGTATTTTTTGAAGTTACAAAATAAGCTCTGAACACCTATCTACTCCAAAATCCTATCCAAAAACATCCTCTGACGTCACAAGATGTGGAACGCTATATAAACTCCCGTTTTTAGTGAAAAATCATTGTTGTATGAAGGACGGTGGAGCTCGATGTATACAAAAAATTTGAAATGAATACATTTTTATTCAGGTATTATAAGCGTAAATACTTTTCTATTAAGATTGTAATTTATCATTTCTTAAGAGTAAAATCCACTTAGTGAAACGTAAAAAACGCTTTGGGCGTAATTTACGTTTGTATTTTGACCGTTAAATACGCCTTTTTGAAGCCTAAATTCGGATTTACATGACGGAAAAAATGCGACCAGGCATCATATTGATGTTAAGCGTGCATTACGTTTAGTAACCCGTAAATTAGCTTAGCAAATAGTATATTTCGTAACGAGTGCAAAAAAGTGTTTTTTGGCGAGTGGGAGGTTTATATCACGAGCCGAAGGCGACTGATATAATTCCACGAGCTAAACATTTTTTTACCAGTTACGAACAATATTTTTCATCACAATGTGGCGGAAATTGGACTTTTAGGCACGCGGAGCGTGCCGAAAAGTTCACTTTTCGTCACAGCGTGACGAAAATGTAATTTACGTTTAGGGTTTTCTGTGTGCCTCAGCGTATGAAATACAATAGATTTCACTTTTTAATTTTCACATTGAATAATGATGACGGTTTCGTGACTTGAATGATGGAAAGGATCAGCGCGTGCAACGGGTGATGACATTTCTACAGAGAATTTAATGATTTGATTTGAAGTTTTGACGCAAAACTTTCGTAATTCCTAAACATTCTTTATTGGGAAGTCGAGCACTCGAATGCTTTATCTATCGGACGGGATAGGAACCCGTGTAGATAGGTTGCGAATGCTATCTCTCCCAAGGAGCTACTGTCGAGTGGCGAAAATATGAACCCGTGCAAGTAGGCCCGCGACCTACGCCCCGCCTCCATCCGAGTTCCCAATAGAAATGTAATCACATTTCTATAGAGAATTTTTAGGAGTTATGAAAGTTTTGGGTCAATCTCTTTTAACTGCACTCACAATAGAGATAATTCACCATCAACGATAAAGATGTGACAAATGAACTCAAATCGTTTTACAACTTCCTCGTCAAACAGCTTCACCTCAATTTCTCCCTGACTTTCCTCTCGTAACATATCCATCAATGAAAATAATAAAAATAGTGCTGTGTGAGTACCATGCCAGGCCTGATATCTCAATAAAAACCCAACATTTTTGCCCTTCACTTACGACGCAATAATGAGCCGTGCGCATCGTATTCATTACGATCAGAGCTTGGTGACCGTAACGATGTGGTTACCTTGGCCATAGTTATTTTGTCCCGGGACACTGCTTCCATGGGGGGTCAATGTAGCACGAATCCTCGAGCAGCTTATTACACCTGCATACGCCTGTCTGTACTGTTTATTCATTATAACGTAGATTATTGGGTTAACGCAGGATGCGAAGTAGAGAAGTAAGTAACCCGTCACGTGAGCCGCTGTAACAGTGAAAAATAATCATTATTGCATGTGAAAAAAATACTTTTTGATATGTATCCGCCTGTAAAAGTAGATGGACCATTTAATAATCGTTTGTGGTGCATAAAAAGTTTATGTAAACATGGGGTTGGATGAAAAAATGCCTTACCGGGGTATCTGACTTCCGGGTCAGTCACTTTAACGATCGTGATTGGCAAGTAGCAGGCAACGAAGCTCAAGAATATCGCTAATACCATTTTTGTTATCCTCCACTCGCTTCGGCGCTGCTTTATCTCTCTTGTATCACGTCCTGGGGTGTGAGGTGATTTTACAGCTGGACTTGCGTGCTTACGCATCCGCGATTCCGAACTAAGAATAGATAAGTGGGGAGATTAAGGTTTTTGACTGGTTTGGAATGGGGAATTGGAGATTCCGGGGTGTTTTGCGTTTTTGCACTAGTGGAACATTTATAATACATTAATAGAGTCCATGAGTGAGGATACTGTTCTTGATTGCAATAAAGTTTTGGACGAGTGTGTTTACAAACGTAATGAGGAATAGTAGGAGAGAGTCGGCCAAAATGGGACGTTTCGTAATCTTCTCTAGTTGTCAATATTACATTATATTAATCCGATAAAAATTTCCATCTCCGATTTTTATTCTTTGCTATTTTTTTATGTATTCTATCAAACTACAATGGGAATAGAATCCAATAAATTTAATTTAATCTAACTACAAAGAAAAATTGTAAAGATAACAATAAAATAAATTAATATAAAGTAATCTAGTGACGGGCGCGAAGCACCCGTTCGCTAGTTTTCAATTATAAATGAAGATATTGACAATTGGAAAAGATCTCAACACGTCCCATTTTGCCCGATCCTCCTCTAGATTTCTGACCTAGGGAGGTAAAATAAAGAAGTCGTGACCACCTCAGCCGAAGGCGAGCACGTGGGTTAGGATCTTTTATTTTACCTTCCGTGGTTAGAACCGTACACTGATAGAAAGGATTAGTTATCGTTAACGAATAGATTGGGTTGAAGACGAAGGTCTACTCGGTCTCACCAAATGTTCATTCATACTTCGACGTCTACTACAAGGAGTCCCCAAGGCCTTGGTACAAGGACTGCAAACTCCCCAGGGAGTTGATATTAATTGTAAATCGCATAGGAGCTAATTACCCCCATATTGGAGCCTCCTGGGAGAGAGTGGGTATAATTAAAGATCCAAGCTGCCCATGCGAAGCAGAATGTCAAGACTTCGATCATGTACTGTGGCATTGCCCAAATTACGATCGACAGAGAATCAAATTATGATATACTTTAAAAAAACTCAACATGTACTCCTCCCTATACTACGACAAAATTTGCAGAGGCAAGTGACCATAAATACATAGAAATAATTTGTAAATACATTAATGAATGTAAATCGAAAATGTAAAACGGAGAGCAATTGTAATAAGTGTAACAAATTGAGAAATGTACAACAGCAACGACAGTGCGAATAATCCACCATTAGGATTCCAGCATTTTAAATAATAATTTTAAAAAATGTTCATTTTTTAATAGTTAACAAATGCACATTTGAGGGGCCTTGATTGACACGATTTTCACCTTTCAAGTGAACTATTCGTTAACGGTTAACGAATATTCATTTGGTCATACTCAACTTCGCCATTCGTTAATAGTTAACGAATCTCGTTCGGAATAAATGAATCAGTCTATCAGTGTAATTTTCGCCTCGGCGAAGGTCTAAAGTAAAAGTTTCCCTCCCCCTCCGCTTCAAAAAATAACATTCTAACCGCGCGAGGTAAAATAAAGGATTCTTTACAAAAAATTGGTTTTCCGACAATTCATGTAAGATAATCAAGAAAAAATACTCAGTTGTATTCTATGGAATTTAACGAACATTTTGAAGAAAAAAAAGTTGAGATTGGACGAAAGTTATAGTGCGAGGAGTATTTCAAAGTCAAAAACATAAAAATTACGTTCTCGCTTGATATACGGGGCAAAATGGGTTGAGTTTGAAATTGATCTTGTTTTTTAGGTATCCCATGATATATCATGAGTCACTCAATAACTATTTTCATTAACCGAAGACTTTCAAATTTCACCTGGGTATCCTCTTGAGTTCGCGTTAACTCTAGTCTGGTCACCAAACCCGACCCTTCAACTTGATCACTTCCGCGGGGATTCCCCGCCGTGTTATTTAGGCTTTAACGTTGCCGAATTCACTCTACACTGCCCGGGCGCGTTTAGCGAGTTTCCGGCAACGTCGCGTCATGAGCAATTTCATTTAACATGCGAGAAAATGATTCATCTGTGCGAAATCATTTGCTGTCTTTAGAAATTTTGGGAAATATGTTGTTTTAAAAACTACTATAATTTTTTAGACACTTCCATTAACAAAGTCAAATTTTTTTCAATTTTTCCGGTTAGCCAATCAATTGTAATTAAAGAAAAACGACGCGCGGCGGGTTTCTCTCAGGGTTAATAATTCTGCGTCAATCGAATTGAATACTTTGGACTAGTTCGTGTGATTGGGAAAATATCCAATCGCGTAAACTAGCTTCTTCGAGAATAGAATTTGGCATTTGTTTGGGGAGAAGAGTGATTACCTGTGAACGACCCAAAATATTTTGGCGTAGCAGCCAATAATTATTATACAGGGAATTACGAAGCCAGTCAGGAAGAGGAAGGTCTTTGAACTCCAACCCCTCGAGTCTTTTACTATTGAGCAGGTTTCAAGGTTTGAGTCGTAATCAAATTCACCTGAAATAGAGAGGTCTAATTGAGTAAATACAGAATAAAAAGGAGGAGGAAAACCGACGAACGAATCCATTCTCCCGGGGGCATTGATTCCTCATTAAAGTCGGACTTGCAGTAATTTAAAAATCTAATATTAGTATAGATTGCCTGGGGAAGAAAAAAATGAATTTGGAAATTTTCCATAGCGAATTATCTCCTCCATTGGTGGTCACAAAATCATTATAACTATTCACATTATACATTTCATTTGCATGCCTTTGAAAATGTCAATTTCTGTGTTCAGAAATTTGCAAAAACGCGAAGACTTTTTTATATTTTTGCAAAATTATCTATAAAGTTTTTTTCTTCTTCTAATGAATTCTTTCAAATATTTTCCCTTGGGAGATATCGTCAATATAATTTGTCATACTGTTGGTTAATTACTCTCGAAATTTTGAATAAATAAAATTGAAATCTTTTACAACTACTGAATCAAAGAGATCTCGACGGTTGTTGTTAATGACGAATCAGTTAATTTATGTCATTTTCACTAAAATCTCTATTTTTAGGTCCATACGAACATCGAAATTATGAAATTTTGAGTAAGTTGGGTAAGCTACCCAGTAGATGGTCACTGCCGTATAGATGGACAAGCTGCTTTTGGATAGGAAATTACGCAAAAAAATACTGAAATCTAAAATGGTTCCTTTGAATTTTCACAAACTGTTATGATTCTCAATTTAAAAAACATTCTCACTTAAAAAACAAACGTCCACCTATACTGGGCGGTTTTCTTAGACGTCCATCTACTGGGAAGTTTATCCTATTATCCTGAATTCCCAATCTACCCTCAATTCACGTCAATGATATGTCCAATTTTCAAAATTGTCATTTTATTCTTCTTATAAAAACGGAAAATTTATTTAAAGCCCTATTCACAGAATCGAGATTAATTGACGTAGACAGAGTGTAGTTATGACTCCGTTAATATTTAGTTGCTTAGAAAAAGTAACTGAATTCATTTGACTATTTTGAAATGTCAAATTTTAGTGAAAATTCAATGAAATTCCAAATTTTTTAGAAGCAAGACAACCAGAATCCCGTTGAATACGTTGATTTTTCAATAAGTTGAAAATTCACGAATATATCTATCTGAATTACTTCAATTTCTAGTGATTTCCATGAAATAAAAATGAAAGATTGTATTTTTGATTAATTTTTCAATAAAATTTAGAATTATTAATGAGGGAATTCCTTGAAGTTTCAGTGGAATTATTATATGACAAAAATTTTCTAACAAATATACACTGTTCGAAAATTACTCTTGAAATTTCCAGTGAAAAAGCTTGAAATTTTTAACAACGACAAAGTTACATGAAATTTCTGTATATTTCTTCATTGAGAAATCAATTAAGTTCTTGAATATTCAAGTACATCTCAATTTCAGGTGCATTCGGCACTGAAAAAACTTGAAAATTTTGAAAATTCAGGCAACAACTGTTCTGAATTCTCAATCTAGTAAAAATTGAATTGTATGTAATGTTCAATTTTCACGATGGGTTTGGAAATTCAAGCTTTCATTGAAAAGTCAATGATTGTTTAACATGAAAAACCCAATTTTCTTGAATTTTCAAGATGAATGAGAAATTTAGTGAATGTTTTCATTTGAAATTGAATTCAACTTCACAACATTAAAAATTCAGATGACGCTGTGACTGAAATTTCGAGAAATTTCTAACAGTGTACAAAATTTGTCCGGAAATTTTAGCGAAAAAGTTTCAATAGTGCAATTCAAGCAATTGTGAGAAACCAATGAAGAATTAGTTGGTCACAATAATTCTAATAATTTATTAAATCTTTAATGACATACCCCAGGCACCAATCAGCGTGGGCACCTGCATTGTGTACGAGAACACATAGCAAAACAGAATCATAGCTGCGATCCAATGTTTCTTATAAATCTTGCCATAGAGATTATGATGAGTAATCATAATATATCGATTGACAGTTATAGCAGCAACGCAGAGGAGACTGACCCCGACGTTTCCATATCGGAGGAACGGCACGAGAACACAGAGAAATCTCACATCTGTCCACCCATGATTCACAAATCTGATTGAATCAAACGGCAGCACCAGCACGCAGAAAATAAAATCAGCAAAGCACAGACTGAAAATAAAGAATAAAAAATACTGTTATTGACCTTGAGAGCCGTTTCAATTGATAACAACTTTTATAATCAAATTTTCGAGTCTCTGTAACTCGATTCAAACTCCGGAAGCTTTCGCTTTTATAGTTGTCTCGTGCAGTCTTCTAAACTTTGTGGAGAAAAATGGTGAATCGCGTGAGAAAGAAGATTCGGAGTCGTCGACAAATTGAATCAAACGGTGGACGTCTCTGGAGATGTCCAGACCTCCTCGTTTTGTGTACGTGGCCTCGAGCGCTCTTGTTAGGGAAGGTATGCTAGACACGTTTCCTGTCTCATTGTCGGGAGAATAAATCAATCGTATTCAATTGGGATAAAAAACAGTGAGCACAATCTGCGGTCCAATGAAATTAAATGAAATCAGATATGGGAGCAGATATTTCCGGAGGTTTGTTTAGGGGATATTTGCGGAGGGGAGAGGTTTAGGGGAACTCATCAGAAGACATTTTTTGTTGGCCCTTTTACGATTTACACGACAGGTGCTCAGATATGTCGATGAAAATCTAATCGTTTGGGAGATATTGGAATAATTCAGTAGCGAAGTGGTAAAACGGTTTAAGTCGACTTATCTGCCAGTTGAGTTTTTGAGGAATATTTCCGAATCTAAAGGAGATAGCGAAATTTTCGTAACTACATTCATTGTAGAACTCAATTGGCGCTACAAAAAAGGTTATAACAAAAATTTGGCTATCTCCCTTAGATTCCGAGATATTCTTTGAAAACTGGCCAATATTCAAAACTGAGTTGTACCGTTTTACCACTTCGCTACTGAATTGTCTACAGAGTGACGAGGTTGAAAGGAAATTGGCATGTTTTCAAATTTTGGGGTAGGAAAGAAATACTCTGCGAAGTAAAATACGTTTGCTAGTATAGAATAATAAATAGCACTACAAATAAGATTCCTCGCTTGTTTAGAAATTATTAATTTTTTGAAACAGCTTCTTTCATGATTTGGTTCTCTGTTCGATCATTCTTGAAAATAATTCGAATGTGCAAATCGATTTTTAGATGGTAAACATGGGGACATCGTTTTTCTTAAAGGGTAACAGAAGGCCACGGTTTCCTCGAAATTATCACACAAATTTCCTGCTCAAAGTTACTGATATTTTTCCAACCCAAAACACATCGATCTTCATTATCACCTCCTGGAGATTAATGTGCTTCGATTTGTAAAAATCTCGATAACTTTCGGCAGGAAATTTGTTAAAAAATTTGGAAAACTTGCAGCATTCTGTTACCCCTTAAGAAAGGTTTTCAGATATGTCGATCGAAATCTAATCATTTGGGAGATATTGGCATAATTGTCTACAAAGTGACAAATGTTGAAAGTAAATTCGCATGTTTTCATGTCAAGGGACAGGAAAAAAATACTCTGAGAAGTAAAATAGGTTTGCTAGTATAGAATAATGAGTAGTACTAGAAAGAAGATTCCTCGCTTGTTTAGAAAACATTAATTTTTTGAAACAATTGTTTCATGATTGGGTTTTCGATTCGATCATTCTTGAGAATAATTTGAATATGCAAACCAGTAATTTGATGGTAGCCATTGGGATATTTTCGGAGGGAAAAAGTTTAAGGGAACTCATTGCAAGACATTTTTATTGCCGTTTTCATGATTTACAAAAGATGACGTATCTCAAAAATTTATATCCCAGCTATTTTGATCAAAATCCAATACGTTACGTTTAGAAGATATTGGCAATGATTTTCTACAGAGTGACAAATGTTGAAAGTAAATTCGCATGTTTTTATTTCTTACACTGAGAAAAAAAAATTACTTCTGCCAAGTCAATTTATTTGCCACAAGTAAATGTACATATATAAATATTCGGATATGAAATGTGTAAATTTTCTTGTAGTTAGTGAATTTACTTGACAGAAGGAATTTTTTTCTCAGTGTACGAGAGAAAATAAAGACTCTCAGAAGTCAAATACGTTTACTAGTATAAAATGTCAAATAGTATATAAACGATATTCCATTGCTTGCTTAGAAAATCTTCATTTTTTCAAACAACTTTTTTCATGATTTTTTTCTCTTCGATCATTCTTCTGAATAAATTCAATGTGAAAATCATTTCAGAAGCGAAGCGGTAAATCGGGTTAAGTCGATTTTGATTTTTGGCCAGTTTTTGACGAATATCTCGGAATTTAAAGGAGATAGAAAAATTTTTGTCATGACCTTTTTTGTAGAGCCAATTGTGGATTATAAAAAAGGTCGTGAAAAAAATTTTGCTATCTCTTATAGGTTCCGAGATATTCATGAAAAACACATCTAAAGTCATAATCGACTTAAACCGGTTTACCGCTTCGCTACTGATTTATTTGATGATAATAATGAAATTGCATCAATTTGCGACTGTTGTTCACCAAGTTTGATTTTTAATTATGATCTCCAATAAATTGACAAAACTTATTGATTTCTGCTGTCAACTGACCTTATGATAAACGCAGCAGCGACATTGCGAACCTTTGGATACTTGCAGAGAGCAATAATCGTGAGTAAATTTCCCACGAGACCCGTTATCATTATGAGAATAGAAACGACTGCTGCAAATGTCCTCAGAGACTTCGGGAATCTGAAAGAAAATTAATGTTTTATGATACTTGATAATAAAAAGCAATTCATTTTCGTGGGGTTACTTAAACTGTTTTACACCTACGCTCTAATTAATAACGAGTGCTCTTTCCTCTCAAGAGGGCGGGAAGAGGGACGAGAACATTTTGGCCGAACCGGAAGAAATTAAAATGTTTATTTCAACGCTCTAGGTCATCCGGATAAGCCGGAGGCTCCCCAACCCGAAACTTTGATAATTTCCGCTGGGAGATAAGCGACTTTCGGTGAATACTTGAATATTGTCGGAGGGTGAGTCAATTATTACATGCGTTTACATTTTGTCCTTAAATAAAATTAAAGACAGTATTAAATCATGATACATTTAAAACTGAACGGAGAGAAATGTTCAGTAAAAATTACGGAACTCCCAATTCGCTCACCGATTACAGAATCGACTCAGGAAATTCAAGTGACGATATCGTATTTTTTCACAGGAGATTCAGGTAAAAATTACGTAACACTCTGGAGAAATTCCGTGATAGTTCCGTAAAATTTCCTATAACCACATTTCGCTTCGGAATCACAGAAAAGATACGTAATTTTTATTGCGCAGGAGTTAAAATTGAAGTATTTGGGCAACCAATGATATCATGAAAAAACAATAAAAACTGTCAATAAAAACGAAAATTGATTGAAAAAAGCAAAACTGGTCCATGTCAGGTGCCAAGTATGACTATTATGTTAAACTATAAAATGATTATGCTACATGAAACCTTCAATGAATTCCGTTGACAATTATTAACATTGAGAATTATTTGAAATTTTGTTTCTCAAAAAAATCCGGAATATTACAAAATTCACGGATATTTGCAGGCATTCAAGACTACTGTAGAATAAATCACAATAAAATTGAAGTGAAGGTGTCACTTGAGCCCGAATATTGCACACTGATTGGTCGAAATTAGAGTGAAGAAAATAATCAGTGAAATTTGAAATTTCATGCCCCCCTCCCCCTGCTCTAAATCGAATTCAATGTCGCTCTAAAAAATTACTACTACACTGTCTATGAAATTTCAATTTCTTTTCAACAGTGGAAGAAAGATTCTATACCGTGGAGGGACTAGTTTTTGAATGGGACCCAAATAGCCGAATTTGGAGCACCGTTGCGGCATAATTTTGAACGAATAAATATTTAAAGGTATCGAAGTCCATTTTCATTGTTTTCCTCTCGAAGTGCAGTTATTTCCGCACGAATTACAATTTTCATTTACATTACACAAAGTGCAATAAATTCCTAAAATTACATTTATTCGGGGTGATCGATCGACTGACGTGCACTGTTAGGAAAAACATGAAATTGCATGGACAGTTGATGGTCACTAATTTTCAAGAAAGTGACACTTTTTTTTTATCGGTATTTCACATCGCTTCGACCTGGTTAGGGTATACTGCGATGATGATCATGACTGTAAATGGTTAGATCGCACCATTCTACCCGGCCTGGATTTGAACTCGGTACCTTTCGCATGTGAGGCAATGAACTTACCCACTGCGCCGAGCCACCGGGTAGAAAGTGACACTGAAGGCGATTTAGGGGATAAAAAACCATGAAATTTCAGGCTTCACTGAAAATTCAGTAAAATTTCAGAACTTTAACCAGCATAAAGACGAGAATTCCTTAATTTATGTGAATTTCCAATCTTTTCTTTTTTTCTATTGAAGCATTCAAACCAACAGGTTTACTCTGCTATATAAAAATGTTATACAAATTTTTACATCGATATTTACAGATTTCTTCTACTTAAATATTAATATTATTAACTTTCAAGAATAAATCTATAGCCATCAGGGATCGCACGTTCGGTGTGCTGAGGAAGACTTTGATATCATATGGAGAGTACATTTTTTCTTGCTGAAGTTTGTTTAGTAATTCAGGACGTTGGTCAGCATATCGGACACATTGCCAAAGTACGTGATTCAAGTCTTCCTCAGCATGACCACACTCACACAAAGGGGAATCAATTACTTTTATTTTGAATAGTTAATTTCTCAGACTATGTCTAACTATTCAATATTTAGTAGACTATTAAAATGCGACATTGTGACAAAAGAGCTTTGCATTTGACAAAATTATTTGCATTTTAAACTCCAAGTTGAACTTGACTGAAATAAGAACGAAAAGGCAAGAAAGAAATCATTCAGTTTGACCTCTGTCGCTTGAATTCTAATGAAATTCCATGTAATCCAATTATTAAGTATAAAAAGTTCGGATTTTTTGGTCAGTTTTAACAAGCGAAAAAGTTTTCCATAATAATAATTTTTGTTTCCATTCATAAATTTTCATTAAAACTCTAGATTGGTCACTATACGAGGGAAACGCCGCAGGTAGTCGTCTGTCTTTAAAGGATATCGAAGTATCTTTTACAGTTTGATTCCAATTACATTTTCCACAGAATTATTATTTTTTAAACATTCGTTGTTTATAAATAAATAGTTGAAATTGTTTAGGCTTTCGGAAACCTTCTTTTTTTAGACATGAAATCGATTTCTGGTAAAATTTTGAATATGAATAAATTTGTTACCATTTCAAACAAATGATTTTTGTGGTGGAAAATTGATTGTTTATAAATTATTTCTAAAAAATGCTCGTAATTTTCAAAAATTTCAATTTTTAAATCATTTCATGAATCTTTCTTCAAAAGTAATTTTTCTAATTTTTTTCAGATTTTTAAAATATTTTCTAACGGTTCAATATTGAGATTCAAATTCAGACCTGCAAAGTCTGAATAGTTAGTCTAATAGTCTAACTATTTAATACTCTTTAACTAATCCACGTTATGGTTTTTCTAGGAAGATTATGTTTGGTGAACCAAGGTTTTTTTTTTGTTGATGGTACCATTGAAAATACTCTTTGCCTAGTTCTTTTTGTTCTTTATTGAATCTAACTTCCCGTATCTTTTGATCGGTAATGACATAAGACTCATTTTTTAAATTTCCAATCTAATAGGAATATTCAGTGCCAAATTACACTGAATTTTAAATGAAAACTGAAATCTCATGATTTGTTTCTCCCTAAGTCGCATTCAGTATCACAGTCCGGAAAATTCAAGAATATATTTACTAGAATTTTCTGGTTTCCTATTCATTTGCAGGGAAAAATGGAACGGAAATTTACACTTCTGTTTCATTTTTCCACGAAATTCTGTATTTTCAATGACAAGATTTCCTGAAATTTCAGTGCAACTTGAACACGATAAAAATTTCCGGAATTTGACACGGAAAATTCAGACGAAAATTTTTAAGTGTCTTTATCGAACCTTATGTAGAGTACAGACGGTTGGATTAAGTCTCACTCCATAAGGATCTGGAGACAAAATGCAAGCAAACAATCGATTTTAATCAGTTTCTATGAGTTTATGAATAATTTTTGAATTGATACAGATTGAAGCAAAACAAAAACAAAAATTGATAAGAAAATACCGCTTTCGAGATTTGGATTCACAGAATACGAGGTGGAAGGACTTGACGAATGCATTCTCTGTAACCTTATAATCGATTTTAAATCGGTCCAGAACAGACGTGAGTTGAAAATTCGACAACAAGGAGCTGCTAAATCAGCTCATGCCATCAAAAAAGAGAAGGATTCGGAGGAAAAACCCCGAAAAAAAAAATTGACTTAAGCTAAGAAGGAGAGTCCTAATGTTGTGGCGAAAAACAGAGGGGTGAAGAGGAAACAGTTGGAGAGAGCTCGTTCACTAGTCTTGAATTAGGTTTGTATTCTTTGAAAAAACAATAAAATTGCTCTGGATATTTTTTTTGCATAAATAATTTCCTAAATTTTCTGCACTCACACCCCTTTAATTGGCTTCATCCGAAAAGTGCGTCCACGTTATTCGGCACCTGGGGTGGGTGGATTTTGGACATTCGACACTTCGGTTCGGGGCACTATGTTTTATTTTCGCGAATATTCATTCAATTCCTATCTTTCTCAATCAAAATCAAGTGTCTTTCTATCGGAAAAATACCCGAATTGACTTCTAAAAGTTGATATTTCACATTTTGTGGGCAAAAACACGGACACGGAGAAAAATATTCAGTAAAAATTACGGAACAATTTATGTAATCCGCAATGGGGAGTCGTTTGCCGGCAATTTTTATAGGAATTGAAGAGAAAAAATCTGAAACATTCAGTGAATTTTCAGGTTCATTACCAACCAAAGTACGGAATTTTTCCCGAAGAAGTCAAATCTTACAGAAACTTGCCGACTTATTATGCCTCCAAAATCAAAAATTCTTGAACGTTCAACAATTTTTATGAAGCTGGTGAGTTATTTCCACGTTTCGTTCCGTACAGTTTCTCAATCGTTGGGGAAAAATTACGGAATGACTTGTTGTCCCCACAGCGGTGAGTCATCAGACGGGTGGTTAATTTTTACGGAACAAATCGTAGAATTTATGTGGCAATTCGTACATTTTCAGTTCCGACTCACCCATTTTATCGAATTTTACTTCGCTCGCGGATCAAAAACGTAATTCCCTTCAAAATGTAATTCTTACATATTTTTCTGGTAATTTTTATTGAATTTTTGTCTCCGTGGATCTGATATTGATGGGTGTGTGCCCCTTAACTATTGGATAACTGGTACCAGTACGGTATTCATCTCAATTTTTCTTATAAGTGAACATTCATCTGCCACCAATTGAGCAAATCTCACCTTGATGCCTCCATCATCGTGTGATTGGCAGCCTCGGCAACCCGGGGCATCCAATAAGTAGTTAGATTCTCCATGCTCATCACTGATTCAGTCCTCGTCATCCTGAAACGAAAATTGGAATTTCCCGGTTAATGAATTTCCTAATAAACACCATGATTCGCAACATTTCCGGCGGATACATAGCCACATAGGCATAGGATACGCGTAATGAGATAATACCAAAGTTCCTCGAAATCCCCAGCAATTAAATCTGTTTGAAAAATTAGTCTTTTCCTAAAAGCGGATGTGACCCACCAGTAAAAATTATCTTCAACCCTGTGCCTGATTAATTTTAATTCGTACGTCTAGCCAGACAGATCTGATGGTGCCGAAACAGCTGAGGATCGAGATAAACTCGAGCCACAGACCTATTTGTCCGTTTCGTCTCAGCTACCAGATTAGATTGTCGTATTTATGTGTCGTAATAAAGTCCCTTGGGTGAATCGCTCGATATGGGTAATATTATAACACTGTGACGCTCTCCCTTAGGCATTCTGTCTCGTGATATGCATCTTAGATATCTCTGTGTCTCGGCTTTCACGAGGCAGTCATGCCACGCAAGGAGTTATAGGACTTTATTTTCATTCAAATTTCGTATAATTTTTATTTCAATATAAATGGTAATGCGCTTGAGAGTTGAAGTAATTGGAAATCAGAGTGAATGAGATTGATTTGTTATTTTCTATATTGCTTGAAAATTCAAAATAAACTGTTTGAAAAAGTGTAGGGAACTGATAGCACCAAAGGAAAATTCAAAGGAAAAGAGTTTTTTTTCAATTATTTGATCTTGCGCAGCAAGAGCTTTTGCAGGAAGCTACATCCAGAGAAATGATGTATTTGAATAAAATAAAATTCTTTAATAAAAATGTTTGCACAGTAGACTCCCGTTAAAGTCGCACTCGTTACAGTCGCATTTCCCCTCATATTTATTTTTCGTCGCTCGGCCGCTTCCGAGGCATCGTCTCCTAATGGCAAAAAAACCGAAAAGTAAACTATTCAGAATATTCAGAATATTGGATGTCGTGGAGAGAGGTTCTAGTTTTGTTGGGATAAGGTGAATTAGATAATGGATCAGAATAAAGAAAATAACAGCAAGATGACCGATGAAATGAAATGCCTAGGGTAGGGTGTGCCTGTACCGCTCATCGGGTAATACCGCTCAGCCGATTTTCTCCACAACCATCAACTTAAAAATGTCTTTCTGTTCCTGATCATGAAGAATTTGATGATAGGATGTGATTGTCGGAAAATTTTCACTTTATTTACCACTTTAAATATGAAAAAACACGTAACGAAGTTTTGAGGTCTTTACAGTGCAAAATTTGTGGACTTTTAATTAAGGTTTTTGATAGTTTTAAACGCTGAATTTTCATATTAAACTGTGGTTATTTGATTCGAGGTAATTTCACGCGTAATTTAAGACCAATTCGAACTCGAAACTCCACTCACGTCAATAATTATCAACAATTTTGTTGACGCCGAGCGGAGCCGGTAATACCGCTCATAGGATCGGCCACGAAAAGCCCTATGAGCGGCATTGGAATCGTGCCGAGCGGTATTACTCGACGGCGGGTAGTAGCGCTCAATAGGCTCTCTCTTCTATTTTCAATCAATTTTGTGGATTCTAAGGAGAATTAGGCGTCTACACTTCGAGAATAACGAGTTCAATAGTTAAAGAAGTCTCACAAATACGTTTTTTATACTCAAGTTGAAATATAAAATATAAAACTGGCATTTCCCCTTAGGTGGGCGGTACAGGCACACCCTCCCCTAGCATGTTCCACGGTAATGCTTACCATTTTCCATAGTAATGGTTACAATTTTCCATGGTAATGCTCACAATGTTTCATTGATATTTTTTGTTCTAACCAAAAATACGGATTCCAGCACTCTCGCCGAGAATGAGCAGCACACGCGTCCCTTCCGAGAACCTTTACTCGCACCGCGAGAGAATCTCACACGCACTTCATCCGAGCTCGATAAAATATTTTATTATAATTTACTGAAATGTCCTAGATGGTTTTTATGGACCCCAAAGGAAGGAGGAATAGTTGCTTGAGGCAATTAAAAAGTTTCAGTCCAAAATCTGAAATTTTTTACTTTGTTCCCTATACCCTGAAAATTTTTGCAAAAGAAAATCATACACCGCGAGTGCTGACGGGATAAAAGTGACCAATTTCCGTAAAAATCGGAGAATTTCAGGCATTTGGCCTACCAATATTGAGCGAGCATAAACATCATCAAAAAATCATTTACCATTGGTTTAAATGAGAGATACAGAAACAAAAACATGAAATTCTCGGAAACTAGAAGCGACAAAATGGGCTCTTTTCTGTCCATTTATTATTTCAAGTACATTTATTAGACGTAGATCCTCAATTACAATGAAATCAACAATTTATTTGATTCCAGTAATGGATTATTAATGAATTCTGCTTCTTCGCTATCTAAATAATTATCCCTCTTCTAAATAATGAAGTCTGTATTCAATGGAAATTATTCCTTATTTATTCTCTTTCATTATGATGCGTTATATTGGTTATGCCATCGTAACACACAAAGTTCTACCATGTATCTTAGTAAGCTTTACTATGTAGCATAGTAATTATTCCCACGTCCATAGAACCTATTACCATTGAGGTGCTTACCGTAACTATTACGATGTTCCTTGGTACCCATTGCTATGGCCATAGTAATACTTTTTAAATATTGGCAAAATTTTGTAATGGTTCAATTGACCTTCGAATGTCCCGCGTCAATTGCTCTGGACGAGTAAAAGAATTTATTAATTTCTCCAAATTTGGCGAGTCACTTCGCACCTTACTCAACTGAACTTGCTCTCTTGCTTCCCAACCTTTACCGTGCACGGTTCGTTTACTCATTACTATTTGTATTTGTCCATTTAATTGTATGTGGAAGCATGAGCAAATTATATTTATTTATTTATTTCACATAATAGTTCCTCCCGTTAAGATTTAAGGAATATAAATTTTGATATACAAATTGCATAATATTGAAAAAAAAGAATCTACTTGGGTACAAAAGTAATAAAAACGAATTAGAATATTATGACCTCCTCATTTAGAATATTCAAATAAATAATTAAGGTAAATTATATAATGTTCAATTCATCTTATTTCACGACATATAATATTAGGGGAGGATGGGGCAAAACGGCCCCCCTTCAATCGTCAATATTTTCCGATTCAATAATCCGATTGGGATGAGTTAGAGCTCGTTTTGAAGAATGAAAAATTATCTTCAAAATGAAGTTAAAACTGGGAATTTTCACAATGTCATTCACAAGTTATTGACAATTGAAGGGGGGCCGATTTGCCCCACCCTCCCCTAATTACCTAAATAAACACAAATGGTTACAGTTTATTACTGTGTGCTGAATTCGCCATAGGAATTTTTACTATTTTATTTTCTCCGGGTAGTAGAAATGAAATATGAATAAAAATAATAATAATAATGTCACCCTCATTTTCCTTCCCCAATCATGTCAATTGTTGAATAAGAGTAGATTTCCATAGATAATCCCAATCCCATGATAATTTCCAAAGAACTAAATCCAATTAGAATCAACGGAAACGGAAGGAATACCACTCTTATTTAATTGAATAAAGCCATGTATAATCTCATAAAAACAGAAATAAAATCGAATTTCACGTTTAGGGATGAGTGAATAAGTCTGGCTCCCCCATCGTCCATGGAACGGGGAGATCATAGAGGTGCATGAGGGTGTTTCCCATCAGGGAAGCCACCAAAGTTTCCCCCCGGAACATTCGAAATGATCATTCGTCCAACGACCTGGAAAAATTAAGTAATCTATGCTCTGCGTGCAGTCAACTGCAAAAATCGTTCCGCGTCACATTCAACGTGTCATCGGCGCGTCTGGCGTTTCAGGACAATTCAAGAGTAGGTGTCTTTCGGGATGAATAGTCTGTTACAACATTCTTTGTTACTTGGCGCCCATGGGGGTGCTGGATTTGTTAAACTGGGGTTAAACAGCTGTACATTAACCTCGATTGAGCTTAATTAAAGAAAATTAACGAACACCCGGTATGGCTACTCTTCCCCTCGTTCGTGTAATACTGGTGTTAGGAAGAATATGAAACTGCATGAATTGGTAGGGAGGTTATTTTTTTCAGCAGTGCAATTATTTTACTTGGAGTGAAAAGGAATTATAAGTTGGATTTTTGATATTATTTTTTGGGGGAATGGAATTTTTTATTGCAAGGGAAATTCGGTTTGAGCAGTCAGGGAATTTGTTTTATTGAGATTCGATTGATAGAAATGAGATAGGGTAGCTTTGACGGAGAAACGGTCTATCAATCTAATAATCTACTAATCTAATAATTGGATATTTGACATTATTTTTGAGGGGCATGGAATTTTTTATTGGCCAAAAAATTCAGTTTGATTAGTGCAAGAATTTTTGTCTTGACATTTGATTGTTGAAAATCATTGACGATAGTTTTGACGGGGGAACGATCTATTGAGGAAACCAGTCACTAAAATTTTCGGGCGATCATCAGGGGGGGGGGCGATCATGTTATATTGATCAATGATTTCAATAATTGATAGAACGGATTAGTTATTGTTAACGAAGGGATTTTGGTTGGAGGTTAGGGTCTATTCGGTCCCACCAAATGTTCATTCGTTAATAGTTAACGAATGTATATTTGAGGAGCCTTGTTTGACTTGACTTTCGCCATTCAAGTGAACCATTCGTGAACTATTAACGAATATTCATTTGGTCATATTCAGCTCTACCATTCGTTAATAGTTAACGAATCTCGTTTGGAATAAATTAATCATCCTATCAGTGTAGGAATGAAGGTCAGACTGTTAGGGTTAAAAGAAGAGGGTCAAAATATTAGGATCAAAAAATTAGAGTCGGAATATAAAAGTAAAAAAAGTGGGTGTCAAGCAATGAGGGTCATATAAAGGCTAAAATCGGTGATCAAGCATAATATATGACTTATATTTAGACACTCATTGCCTGACACCCACTTTTTTTACTTTTATATTCTGACGCTAAGGTTTTGACTCTAATATTTTGACCCTCATTTTGTAACCTCCACTTTTTGCCCTTATATTCTGACCCTTAATGCCTGATCCTCATATTACAGTTAAGAGGGCTTGCTGCAACCCAGCCTGATAGAAACGAATCATCTGCGAATTGAAATACCGATCCCCCAATTGAGTATAAAATATACTTGAATCAAGAATAATATAATTCAATCAAGTATATTTTATTCTTGATTCGGGTAAAAAATATATTTTACTCAGTTCAGGTATATTTTGTTTCCGAATGGAAGTATTGTAGTCGTTCAAATTTAAGTTTTCTATTTTTTCCGTTATATCGACTCATTATCATCCCAAAAGTCCAAAAACGCATTTTTTAAACGATGTCCGTACGTTCATATGTATGTATGTGTGTATGTAACAAACTTTTCCTTCAATTTCTCGCTAATGAATAGATGGAATTGAATCATTTTTTCTCAAATGTAGGTATTGCTAAGACCTATCCATTGCCATTAATTAAAATTCAATTCATGCATTCATTTTTTCAATTTTGGCAATTCAATTCATTGGATTCACTTTTTTCAAAATTCAGTTGTAACACGATAACAAAAAAAAATGTTCCAAATTCATTGAATGACGGCTAAAAAAAATCGTTGGAATGTCCTTTTGACCGAGTTCGAAGATAAAAGCGATAGCAATAATCGTTATTTTGATTTCTGTGAAATGTTTCCAAAATTGCGAATTTTTCGAAAATCAGAATTTTGCAGGTATTTCTGGATATGGCACTCGAAAAGAATTCAATCATAGTTTAATATGTTTGTTTCTATGCGACTATATCGAAGTTAGAAGATGTTTACAATAACTGTCTCCGTTAATTTGATTTTTAGGATAATTTTTAGAAATTTCGAATTTTTCATGAATTCCTCGGAAAGTTAGCTTTCTGATGGTTCCTTTAAATGTGATGTTTCGAATGCATTCAATTATGTATAAATGAAATATTCCTAATAATATTTCATAAAAATTCTCCGAAATTTTTAGAATTTCATTACGTGGAAAATCTAAAACAATTAGTTGGAAAGGAATTGATTCAATCCAAGAAGATAAAATAGGTTATAAATAATATACAATGGAAGAAATAAGCAAAATGACCATTTGGAATCATATTGCTAATTTATTAACAAAAATAACTATACTATATGCAATACAGGAGCAATTTCCCACTTGTGTTTTCCTTGTTGATAATTAATTATGGAAATTGAAAATGTTAATTGTAGAATATCTAAAAATGTGCGCATTTAATATCTAAAAATGTGCACAAGTGCTCGCGTTGACCAGTGTCGGCCGAACGCAGACACCTGAGTTTCACATGCATACAATACGTCGTGCGTTACCTTTGTAATATTTGTAATATTCCGATTACGAATACGAATTCAATCTGGCGCTAACCGCCGTATACTCAGCAAGTCGACCACTCGACTTCTGCATAACATCTTTACTTGTATTCTACTAAGACGCGTTTAGCAATAAACAACAGTTTTATATTAATTGTTTAGTAGCGGATTGATTCAAGCCTTTCACACGCACCTCACTTCATACAAAACGACAATTTGGTCCGAATGAATGAAGAACTTTGATTGTACATAAAATATCTGCCAATGTTTCGTTACCTTTGCGGATAATCAACTGCGGAAACAAATCACAGAGCACATTTGAATGAACAAAACCTCATTTGAGAAACCAGTGACTTCCTCAATGATACAGTCATCTCTCCCTAATGAATGATTTCACGATACAATATGAGAGCATACACGGAGAGAAATGTTCAGTAAAAATTACGGAATTCGCTCACCAATTACGGAATCGACTCAGAAAATTTAAGTGACGGTATCGTAATTTTTCACAGGAGATTCAGATAAAAATTACGAAACGCTCTGGAAAAATTCCGTGACAGTTCCGTAAAATTTCCTACAACCACATTTCACTTCAGGATTACGGAAAAGATACGTAATTTTTATTGAATATTTCTCTCCGTGTAGTTATTTGAGATCGAGATATTTCCGATAAAAAAAATAACGTCTTTTTCTGAATTTACTCATCCCGGAGAGAATTCCGTAATTACGCAAATGAGTATTTTTTTACTTGAAAAAATCCTCAATAAGATTTAATCAAATAGTTCCAAGAATTCCCAGCAAAATTTTTCCGCTGACAAATAATATTCTTCCTCGATCGCTTCTGGGACGCACGATTCACCTCAATCGTTGTCTCCGGTTCACCAATGAATGAACACCTTGACGTCACCAAATGATTCTCGCTTAATCATCGCCGAAGTATCCGCATGAGTCAAACTTGACTCACATCGCATTAAAACCAAACACAACGAAGGTGAAAGTATACAGCCCTCAGGTGTATCGCGATATACACGTGCGCCCGGCCTCGCACTGCTATTCTCCCGTGCAGCTGTGTCTTGTTTATTTCCCGGAATTTATACCTAAAGGAAGGAAAATACGAATTATTACGCTTCCGAAGTAAGAACAATAGGAAAAGGGAAGTAGAACAGCGAAATAACTAGACCCGCATTTGGACTTCTATCGCATGACGCGGTTTATGCTGCTCGGTTGTGGGAAAACTGTGACGATTGTAATCATAGTATTTTTTTAAAAGAATTTTTGATACGACTGAGTGAGTCATATTATGAATCGACCTCGGATAACTGTTTTCATAATATGTGTTTATGCGAACTGGAGTATTCACTCGGTCCTTGAAGGATTTTTTCTTTGTACATTTCAAGGAAAAATGTGAAAAATAATAAATTTCGGGTTTATTTGTTGCATTAATGAATAATTGTGAATGGAAAAAAACTTCTCATTCTTTCCTTTAGTGATCTTAGGAAATATTAGACATGCTATTGGAGAGAATGTAGACAGACTATTGACAGATGATCATTATATTCATAGATATATAATGGGTGGTTCCTATATATATATTAATGCATTGTAAGGATATCTAAGTATCTTTTGCAGTTTGGTGCAGACAATAGACATTCACTATAGAATCAACAATTTTCAATCGTCAATTTCGTGAGAAAAATTTGGAACAAATCATGAATATTCTGCGTAACCAAAATTACATTTTGTACAGAATTGTTATTCTGTTAACATTCGTTGTTCATACATAAATGATTGAAATTGTTTAAACTTTCGAAACCCTTACTGTTTTAAGCACGAAATCGATTTCTGGTAAAATTCTGAGTATGAATAAATTTGTTACGATTCCGAACAAACGATTTTTGTAGTGGAAAATTGATTGTTTATAAATTATTCCTAGTAAATGCCTTGACACAGACTTAAACCCTTCAAATTTATGAACATAGTTACGTCTACCGTTGGTAAATTCCCCGAGCACGCCTTTTAATCCTAGTCTGGTCACCAGACGTGACTCGGCGATTGGTCACCCCGGGAGGGATTTCCCGCTGTCTTATTTGGGCTCTAGCGTTGCCAAATTCACTCTCCACCGCCTGGGCGCGTTCAGCGAGTTTCCGGCAACGTAGCATGATGGACAATTTCATTTAACATGGGAAAAAATAATTCATCTGTTCGAAATAATTTATTTTCTTTAGGAATTTTGGGAAAAATGTTGTTCTAAAAACTACTATAATTTTTTAGATACTTCAATTGACAAAGTCAATTTTTTTTCAATTTTTCCAGTTAGCTAGTGAATTGTAATTAAAGAAAAACGACGTACGGCGGGGTTTCCTTGATAGGGTGACCAATCTAGGGTTAAAAAACATTTTGCAGTACAAGCTTCATTTCTTAACGCCAATACATATTGTTGCGTATCCACCTTCGAATCCTGATTCAATTGTCTATCATCGAATGGATCTGAATCAGCCCCCTTGGTATATTCGGACCAAAATTTCTTTTCCCTTTGGAAAAAATGGTTTTCCTTCGTTTTCATTGATAAATCAACAATTTGACAATAGAAACCATGGAAAGTAGAAACCTGAAACTAAGTTCATGCGAGAAACGCAGTTTTGGTTGAACTATAACGATTGTCTTTTGTGAAACTTGAATATTGGACGATTCTCTCTGGAGCTCTTGTACAAGACACATCATATTTACTCTGTTGAATAGTTAATAAACTACCCCAACTATTTTATTAATCTGCAGTGTCTTCATTTATCGCTGGATATGACAATATTTTTAATAATTGTTTCAAACATAACCCCTTCGATTTGTTTGGTTTAAGGGTGCCAAGTAAATTTGAAAAAAAGATTTAAAAAAATTTTTTTCTTTCCTTCCATCATTGGAGAAATATGTATTCATCCATCCGACGAAATTTCAAACCCGCAACCGGAACTAGACATCGAGAAAATAAATGCGGAAAATCCTCTATTTCGCGTGACGAACCTCGAGAAAGCATGGGATCAAATGGGTACGGCGGGTTGAAATATCTCTCTTATTCACCCCGGTACCCCATTATTTTTTGTCGCCATCACATTGAACACATCATTCCCCATATCTTCAAATTTTTTCGAATTTTTCTTGAGTTCCTAGGGGGTTGAAACGTTCAATTTAATCAAAACTCCATAAGAGGCCGTGTATAAGACTGATTTTGTTTATTTAATTTCTCAATATCCATAAGTTCTAAAATTTTAAAATTGTCACCGATGTTCACCATCTGTCTAATAATTAATTAATTAATCAAAAAAATTATAACTTTGTTGGTGAATGTCAATTTTCAAGGTCATCGCCAAATTCACTTGGCACCCTTAACGCCCCGCACTTTGGAGGGCTAGAATAACTCAATAGCGCTCCCAGTGGTCGCGTGGGGAACTTGATTCCGGTGAGTTGACGTCATGATTCCAAAAAAGTATTCAAAATTGACGCATTTTTAATCAGTTATTACAAAATATTCAGACCATTTTTCGGAAAACTTTTTACTCTGGAATGATTCACAGACTACAACAACTATTCATTTGAAAATATTCGAAAACTGGACTCTATGCAAGTTCCCTATTCAAGTTATGTTTATACTACTTTAATTCTGTTTTCCAGCTTTACTTCTACATAACGCTAAAATTATTTATTTATTCTCCAGGGATACTTGCACACGTGACACGGAAAACTTCCGCGTATCGATGACATCACCCTCACAATAATCGTCATGCGTCGGGCGCATTGTCATCAACATGTTCATATACCGAATCCCCATTCACTCGATAATACACAAAACCCCGCGCACCCGAACGATCACCGATTGCCCATACCTACGTATACACATCTCTCTCATCTTTGTTTTCCCTCTGTCTGTCATTTTGTTCATACAACACAACGGGAAATGAAACGGAACGGTACGGGTTTATTATGGGGTTTACGGAGGTACAATGAAACGAGGAAATGAAAAAAGATTTTATGGTTGCGAAGGAAAAACGAGGGGGGGAGGGAGAAAGGTACGGTAAGTTTTCTGCGCTTGGTGAAGCCCAGTATATGTATCAACGTACATATGAAGCTTTATATATTTTTTTGGAGTCGTTACATATAAGTGGCCTCCCCTTCAGACGTTTGTGGAACCTAATCTCATTCAAATATTTGTACAGAAAATTGAGGAGGGCTCGATACGAAAAATATGAGTGTATTTGATAAGGAAGGAGAGATGATTTGATTCGGATTCGTTGGGAGATTGAGGGATTTATCATCAGCAATTTTTTGATTTGTTGAACTTATATTGACGGAGAATAAGAGATAAATCGAAGGTTTTTTAATGACTTTTTTTAAACCAATGGGTTGAGAGGAAATTTAAAAAAAACGTTTTGACGAGCACAAAGTTTTCCGTAACAATGATCTTATCACATTTTTATCTAATAGTTCCCTTTTAAGGATTTTTGGAATAGTTTTTAATTTTTGAAATCTGGGAATAATCGTCATGAATGTATAAGTAACACCAGAAAGTCTCGAACCCTTCTTCATATTCCACAAAAATTTTCGCGAAACAGGTCTCGAAAGCTGTGAACCAATTGTTTTCATCGATAATTCCCAAAATAATCTACAAATTCGTTTGATTACATTTCAAAACAATTAAAAAGTTCCATTGTCAATTACCCAACGATTGAATTAATCAAACTCTCATAAATTCATTGTGGCAATTACTCAAAATGTCCATCAATCATAGATAAATGAACTCAATACTTAGAGATTATTCCCATAACTGGGAAAAACTTTCAACTTTGTA
>NW_021680439.1:888020-898314 GCF_001412515.2 Diachasma alloeum | reverse complement strand
CCCCCGCCGTCACACAATCGCTCCACAGATTAAAGTTCTCATGAGTCCTCAGCCCGGATGATCTATTATCAGCCATTTTTTGATTCGTTGAATTTAGATTGACGGAGAATAAGAGATAAATCGAACGTTTTTTAATGACTTTTTTTAAACCAATGGGTTGAGAGGAAATTAAAAAAAAACGTTTTGACGAGCACAAAGTTTTCCGTAACAATGATCTTATCACATTCTCATATAATAGTTCCCTTTTAAGGATTTTTGGAATAGTTTTTAATTTTTGAAATATGGGAATAATCGTCATGAATGTATAAGTAACACCAGAAAGTCACGAAACCTTCTCCATATTCCACAAAATTTTTCGCGAAACAGGTCTCAAAAGCTGTGAACCAATTATTCTCATAGAGAATTCCCAAAATAATCTACAAATTCGTTTGATTACATTTCAAAACAATTAAAAACTTCCATTCACAATTATCCAACGACTGAATTAATCGAACCCTCATAAATTCATTGTGGCAATTACTCAAAATGTCCATCAATCATAGATAAATCGACTCAATACACAAAAATTATTCCCATAACTTTCTTCAACTTTTTATCCCCCCCCCCCCCTTTATTCCCCGCCATCCCTCATTTCTACACTGATCTAAGTTCTCACGAACCCTCAGCCCGGAGGATCGAACGTCTTCGGCACCCAGTGATAAACGATCCTGAGGGCAGTCGCCCCCAAGGACACGTGTAAACGTTTAAAGATTCTGCGGGTCATGTCTCCAGATGACAAAACAAGATGAGTATTTTGAAAAGGAAATAAAATTAAAATCGGACCAGTACACTGAGAGAAAAATCTGAAGTTCGATTTACAATAAGAAAATAGTTGAAGCAGTTTTGGTGAACGCTACGATTTTTTTTTTGTATGCGGCACATAACATTATGGTAACTTCACAAGCGTAATTTTTGCAAATCAAAATGCAGTTAAACTAACCAAAGTTCAAAAATAACCACGACAAATCTATCGTGAGTAGAACTATAAAATAGTTGCAATGACTACATTCCATTGTAGTAATTACTTCTCCGGCCATAGTTACCGTAACCCATGAAAAATTGTTGAGGACTTTTTGAATATAATTCGATGGTGATGCAATGGAGTCAGAAGAATATATTTTTCTCTGTGAAGTTGGGGAGATATTGGGCCAAACCGTTTTTCACAAAAAGTTGAATATCTTCTAAACCGCTTGTCCGAATTCGCATACACTGATAGACTGATTCATTTATTCCAAACGAGATTCGTTAACTATCAACGAATGGTAGAGTTGAATATGACCAAATGAATATTTGTAAATAGTTAACGAATGAACATTTGGTGAGACCGAATAGACCCCCGTCTCCAACCAAATCCATTCGTTAACAATAACTAATACTTTCTATCAGTGTAGGGTGACCAGGCCAATTGCTGGATGATTAAAGGAAATTCGAGTTTCGTGGTAGGAACCAAAATAAAAGAATCACCTAAATGGGGATATGATGGCTTCCATACCGTCAAGAATGTTTTAATTAGCAGAAAAAAATTGTCTAAAGTGAAAATAATAAAAAAAAGAATAATCAAATTGAGAAATAGTTGAATGTTACCGAAACCCTCAATTTCTGGACGGGGTCATATTTTTATTTATTTATTAAATGTTGATCAATAGAAGAAAATAATTGATCACATGATTATACACAAGTGATATTATGGAGAGGTGAAATAATCAGTAGTAATACCACGAGTTGCGTAGCAACGAGAGGAAGAATTTTTATAAGATAAAATGCGATATTTAAAATTTTGTACGAAACTTTTCCCGATCGTTGATATGCAGGAAAACATGAGGGAAATGTCCGATTAATTTTGGAGGTCGAGTGGTATTCGACGGATTATTTTTGGTAATCGGATCCTTCCCAAACCGACTCATTTTGACGTTCTTCATGACTTTCTTTCACTCCACAGGATAATATTTGACAGTTATTTGACAGTTATTGCAAAAGCTACAAGGAAATTATCAAAAGCTAGGGGGAAATAACCGCTGTAATTTTAATTGGGAAGTACTTCATGTTATTGAATACTGAACTCTTATTGGTCCAGGGAAGGCCAGATCCGATTACCAAAAATAATCAATACAATTTTCATTTTATTTGTGGAATATTCAATGCAAGTTGAAATCATCCAGAAACTAACCCCCGTCCAGAAATTGACCTGTTTACCCTACCATAATCTCATCCTGTAATATCACAGGAGCTACAATCTCACCAAATTTCAATTCCCTCATAAAAAAAATGCCGATGATTACCAAACTGTCCCTAGTTACATAGCAATATTATGATTTGATGTGATAGACATTATCACGAGGAATACTTTGACGTCAAAAAAATTCAATTCAGTTACGCAGTTTTCGAGATAATAAGGAAAAAAGATTTTTGAGAAATTGCTGTATCTCGGAAATTACTAGATCGATTCAGCGAAAATTGCGCCCGGAAGTGTTCCAAAGTAATTTAAATTGAGTAATATAAATTTTCTCATATCATTGGTATTAACTAATTATGTGGAAAAATTTCAGATTTTTAGCTTCAACTTTAGTTCTTTTTCCGTGAAGATTTCTAAAAATTTTCCGAAAACTTCGCACACGCAGTCGGACATACATAAACACATTGTCTAAAAACATCATATCTTCACGTTTCAATGATTACAAAGTCCCCATTCGGAAGCAAAATGTGGGTAGAAGGAACAAGTGCAACCAAACCAACAGTTGTACTCACTCCTGAATCTCCTTCAATGAAGTATTTACTTCTCTTATCTCCAAACACTTTACTCAGACCACTAAATCGAGTTAACTTTTAGTCATTTAAACCTTAATATCAAAATATTCCAGTCGTCTTTTTAAAAAAGAAAGCTTTTTAATTTCAATTGTTTATTTCACCAATTGTATTCGCGAATAAAATCGTCACTGATAACACCCATTCATGTTTATCACTCCATGAAGTCTTTTGAAATTGTTGAGACGTCGGTGACTTCTGCAAGAATCAAAAGCCGAGCTGGAGCCAATAAATTATTCCAAAGCGAGTACATCCGCTCGACTTCGCAGAATCCCATGGAAGTGACACAAAAAACTAGGAGGAGATACCACTTAACTACCACTTAGTCACTCCATTAAATTTTTAGCACTCGAAAATAAGTAAAAAATGCGCAGAAACGATATATTTTTCCAACAATTTGTTCGCAAATGATGGAATGAATGCTGATGTTTTTATTGACACGAGTAATTATCCATCGATTTATGAGAGAGATGATTCACGTTATCTCTCTGTCACGATCTGGGATTCACAGTGGTCTTTGGCCGCTCTCGGCAAGTGTCACCGTTCGACTGCTATGAGAGGCATTCAGCTCTGTCAAACATAAAGCGTGAAGCGGGAATACGGGCAGTTGTTATGGTGGGGCACCCGGGAATGACAAAACGCACCCACGAGCGAGCCTGCTGTAGCATATAACACGGGAATGAGCTACCCCCGGGGGCCTCCCTGCTAATGGATAGGCTCCTCGTATTGCTCGGAAGAGAAAATCGGGGAGAAAAATTGGAGAATGGAAAGGATGTGGAGGAGATGGGTTTTGGTTTATTACCAGGTGTGCGCAGTATTTTGGCACCTGGATCTATTGTTTTTTTGTTATTTCAGGGATTTTGATCGTTTTATAGCACCATTCATTATTCGATACACTGATAGAATGATTCATTTATTCCAAACAAGATTCGTTAACTATTAACGACTGGTAGAGTTGAATATGACCAAATGAATATTCGTTAATAGTTAACGAATGGTTCACTTGAATGGCGAAAGTCAAGTCAAACAAGGCTCCTCAAATATACATTCGTTAACTATTAACGAATGAACCTGTGATGAGACCGAATAGACCCTAACCTCCCACCAAAATCCATTCGTTAACAATAACTAATCCGTTCTAGCAGTGTATTTTGCCTTCTATTGCCATCAATCCTACGGATTATTATCACTTTGTTTGTTTCAGAATTGAAATGAATAGTGATGCCGCGAGACATTTCACCAGACATCACGAGACAATTCTTTGGAGAGATTGCCTCGGTCTCAGTGAACACGGAAATTTTTGGTCTTGTCTTAGTCTAGAAATACGCAGTGTCGGCTTCTCTCGTGATGACTTCCAGTCAATTTATCTCATCTCGGCTTCCAGTTTTTCGCATTTTTTATATGTAGAAAACCAAGACGAGACAAGCCGAGACAAAAACCGAGATTTTACATTAAAAAACACGAAAAACTTGACACCGAGACCATATAAATTGACTCGGAATCATCGCGAAAGGAGTCGATACTGCGTATTTCGAGACTGAGACGAGAGCAAAGATTTTCGGGTTCATTGAGACCGAGATCATTTCTCCAAAGTTTTGTCTCGCAGAGTGTCTCGCGGCATCACTAGAAATGGATGCATTGATTAAACGGTTCATTTTAATCAAATGAAAACTTTGATCAATGCATCACAACCGGGGAAAAATGGGAGAATGGAAGAGATGTAGAGGAGATCGGGTTCAGTTTATAACCAGATTTGAAGCGTATTTTTGCACGTGAATTTATTGTTTTGTTTTTATGTGATTTTAAGGATTTTAAATCCTTAAATTCACATAAAAACAAAATTTATACCACTACTCATTTTGCAATATTTTTCCTATTATTTCCATCAATCCCAGGGTTTAATATCACTTTTTTTATTCCAGAATTGAAATCGATGCATTGATTAAATGGTTCATTTGAATTAAATGAAAACTTTAGTGAATGAATCAAAAACGAGGAAAAATGGGAGAATAAAAAGGCCGTGAAGGGAATGAGTTTTAGTTTATTATCAGTTACACTGAGAAAAAAATTCTAATATCTGAAACATATTTTCTTGAGAGAAGTAAATTATTTTCAATGGCTTAAATCTCAGAATGTGTGCATTTCACGGAACTCGAATGAATTTTCATTCATCACTATCGTTCCGCGTCATGAATATTTTTTACATATTGCAATATTGGAAGTGCATAACGATAAAATCATGAAAACAATAAAGACTAGAATATTGATGATTCTTCTACGCGATTTAAGTAAGTTCATTTGCGGCAAAATCATACTTGAGTACAAGTGAGTCATGTGAGTTGAGATGCCCGAGAGAATTAAGCAATTGAAGAAAATTTACTTGTCTTAAGAAAATATGTTTCAGATATTAGAATTTTTTTTTCTCAGTGTATACACGAAAAAAAATATCCTCAAATCGGGGATATAATATGCCGGAATGCAGAATAGTATCCCGGAATTTAGAATATTATATTACGGAACCCGGAATAATATTCCGGAATTGAGGATATTTTATTCTCGAAAAACTCTATGGCTCTTGGTTCTTTTTACATTAAAGAAGGGAATTTATGTAACGTTCCACATCTTTGTGACGCCATAGGAAATGATGAGATGGGATTTGGATGAGGTAGGAGGGGAACCGGGATTGTTCTCAATCGGGCAATTTTGCATCGAGCGCTCTCCTTTTTTTTGTTTAAACAGTGTCTTCATTCAGATAACAAAATTTATTTACAATATTTTTACATATATAAAAACTAGTTAAGAAGAAATTAATGTACAGTATTTAGATTTAATATATAAACTTATGGCTGAATAGCAGCTCTCGAGTTTGGACTTTATTAAGAGGATTTTAATTCTCTATTTTATCTATTAATAAAATAACTATTGAAGAAAAATTTTTTCCTTTAATTATCCGCATTGTCACATGCAATCACTATTTGTTTGCCACTATTATGCCCAAAAAAAAATTCAAATGAGTCAGATGCGCTGTGTTTTAAAAAAGAAGGCATTAAATTATTGGCACAGAGAGGGGTAAAAGAAAAAAGAAAAAATTTTATGATAAGCGAATGCTAATTGATGATCATAATTATCATAACAGGGTATTGGGGAATGAGACTTCTGGTATTTCGAATCTATTTAACTTATAGAAAGAAATTATCAGAAGTTTTATAATTTTAATATTAATATTGATTGTCGTGATCTAAAATAAAAGAATAATTATATTAACTCCAGCAATCAACATATTAAATGCTCTCCCAACTGAGCTATCCGGCTCCTAGCCATTTCTTCATTTGAAATTTCTGGTACATATTGCCGGATTTCAAAGACTCCGGAATTGAGGATATTTTATTCTCGATCCCGGAATATTATCCCGGGATCCCAAATACTGTATCTTCAATTCCGGAATGATATTTCGAAATCCAGTATATATAATTTTCAAATAGATTCTCAGTCGATATTGGGATAAATTCATTCCCTGGATGACAGTGTAAGTCCAATTGAGGATTCGAAGAGGAGAGGAAAAAGGAAAGGACAAGAAAGACGTGACACAATTACACTGTGACGAAGTGCAAGTTTGCAGCCTCCCAAAACCTCTACCTCGTGTAGTAAGTCGGAGCAGTCCTCAGAGTGAGGAGCTCAATGACCTCCCAGCAGCTTCAAACTCTTCAGGAAATTGCTGGTGGCAATAATAATTCAAAAATTCCGAAAGAATGTCTCACAATACGACCAATTGCCCCTTGAAACCCGTTAATAATTCACAAAACCCCCAATTGGCAGCCGAAAGGGCGAATCCGCGGAGAAAGAACGTATGAAAATACTTCCCTGAGTGCATAGAGAGAAATGTTCAGTAAAAATTACGGAACTTACAATTCGCTCACCGATTACGGAATCGCAGAAAATTTAAGTGACGATATCGTAATTTTTCACAGATTCAGATAAATATTACGGAACTCTCAGGATAAATTCCGTGACAGTTCCGTAAAAGTTTCTACAACTATATTTCGCTCCGGAATTACGGAAAAGATACGTAATTTTTATTCAATATTTCTTTCCGTGTGCCCCTCGTGATTATTGCCCGATCTCACTTAAATTCGGAAGGCGCGTCGTCAGCACATTCCATATCTGATAGACGCAACGTACAATATTTCAATGCGAGAATATTATTCCGCAATTGAGAATAACATATCCGGGATTCCGGAATATTATTCTGGAATCGAGAATTGAATATTTCGAATTGCGGAATTATTCCTGAATTGAGGATGAAGTATGATCCTGAATTACGGAATATTATTAAGGAATTGATATTCATTGGTATTTATCTCCAATAGATATAAATAAAACCGTGGAGATAGTGGAGAATTAAGATCACAACATCACTGTAAAAAATTTGGTGTTAAGTTGACACCGATCGGTGTCCGAATGAGTCTACACCGTTTTTGGTGTGGAGTTGCGGTGTTAAAATTACGTTGTTAACCCTAAGTTTGGTCACCATATGAGAACTTGCGACTTTGGTTCTCCTCCGTAGGGAATCGCCGCCGTGTTATTTAGGCCCGAGCGTTGCCGAATTCACTCTATACTGCCCGGGCGCATTTAGCGAGACTTCGGCAACGTCGCACAACAGGCAATTTCATTTAATACTGGAAAAAATTACCCGTCTGTCAGAAATAATTTTTTTTCACCAAACACCAAACAGTGTCCCAAGAAGTCCAGACCAGACTTTTTACTGTGAATGATTAAATTGTCATAGTGCCTATGAACATCTGGTTTGATTATTCCGGAATCCAGAATATAACATACCGGATTCAGGATATTTCTGTTCCATATAGGGTGTATTTGTGCACCTGGATTTACTCTATTGTTTTTTTGTGATTTCAATGATTTTCATTGTTTCATACAACCCTGCATTCTACGCTACATTTCCTTTTATTTCCATCAATCCCACAGTCTATTATCACGTCGTTCATGTCAGAATTAAAAAGAACGCAGTGATTAAGTGGTTCATTTCAAACCTTTGATGACATTTCAATTGATAATTGTACTATGACATGTAAAAATAGAACACAATAGTAAAATCAGAATTAAAAAAAGAAAAAAACCCATTCGGAAGCAAATTGCTAATTTATTATCAACAATAACTATACTCATTTATAAAAAATACAATTGCCCACTTGTTTTTCAAACAGTATTGAATATTTCAAGAATCTTCACCTAATTTTTTGCCCCTTTCCTGAAGAATTCACGACAAAGTTGAATTTTTAACAGCCGCAATTATTTTAACACAACTGCAGTTCTTCCCACTCAAGATAATTTAGTATGATGTAAAAAAATGTTTGATCCAACCTCGTAGTTTCTCCTCCCGTTCAACAAAATGCAATTATTTTTAAAAAGGATGTAGGGGCTACAGCATCAACAGTCAGCCCACATGTTGTATCAGCGGACCAGGTTCATACCGCGCACTTCCACAAGACCCCCTCGCCCCCGACCCTTTTTTTTACGTAAATACAATGGGCTGTGTAGGAAAACCATTGGCCGACACACACGAAGGTCTACTCGGGCGAGTTTAGAATAACACGCGTGCGTGGATGAAAAAAAATGAGATTGAGAAACTGATTCCCCTACTTGTCGCAGTGGTTATACACGTTATTAAAGACCTACGCAGATGGAGAGGAGAGTAGGTGGTTGTAGTGGCACTAATTTTTCGTACTGAGGAGTGAAATCTGGGATGACACTTTGAACGTTCGCTAATGGGCATTTAGAGAGTTTCCGGTTTTACACATTCTGAACGCAGTTTCATCTTCAGCTAGATAATTTCTTGCAATCGCTGGGAAGGATGATACAACACCGGTCCTTCCAGTTCTCTCATCAATGTTCCTTCACTCGCTTGGAATTGCAATGAATTGTACATTCAAGAATATATTTCTCAGGGATAGCTATATCCATAAATCATAATTACCGTTAAATTATTAAGTAGTCAATTCGTTAATATCACTCTTAAATGTTAATTATTGAAGTAATGATCAATTTAAATATTCAAATGCCGAATTATTTATTAATCAGTCATTTAGTTAGGAAAATTGACGATTATTTGGATAATCGAAAATCCATTATAAGAAATTTAGTGTTGTTAACTTGATAGAAAATTTATAGTTTCATATTATTAAATATTTAAGTCACCCATAGCAAAAACGAATGTCTGAATTTCAGACACCTTTCGTAGACATTTTTCAGACCCTAAAAAACGTCTGAGTAAAATGAAAATGTGTCTGAATCTCAGACGAACAGGTGCCCAAACATCTTAATTCATGTTTGAAATTCAGACGAATTTTCATTTTATTCCAGCGTTTTTTAGTGTCTGAAAAATGTCTACAACAGGTGTGTGAAATTCAGACATTCGTTTTTGGTGTGTCATCAATTGAAAATTTAGATGATCAATCATTTTATTTTAAAAAATTTCAATTTGTACATTTAAACCTTAATCAACGTTTAAATCAGTAGCGAAGTGGTAAAACGGTTTAAGTCGACTTATCTCTCAGTTGAGTTTTTGACGAATATTTCCGAATCTAAGAGAAATAGCAAAATTTTCGTCATAACATTTGTTGTAGCCCTCAATCAGCTCTACAAAAAAAGTTATGACAAAAAATTTTCGATCTCCCTTAGATTCCGAGATATTCATTGAAAACTGGCAAATAATCAAGATTCACTTATACCGTTTTACCACTTCGCTACTGAAATATACGACTTGCATTGATTAAGGTTTAAATATACCAATCGAAATTAAAAAGTAGTAAAATAATTGATAATCTAAATTTCCAATTGATGATGAATCCACTGAAATATTTAATTACATCGAACTGTAATTTTTTCTATTAAGTAAATAATACTAAATTTCTTCTAAGGGATTTCCGATTATCCAAGTAATCGTCAATCTTTCTAACTAAATTATGGATTAATAAATAATTCGGAATTTGAAGATTTAAATGAATGAATACTTCAATAATTAAATTTAAGAGTGATATTAGCGAATTGACTACTTAATAATTTGACGGTAATTATAATTTATGGATATGGATATCTCTGTCGACGAATGTGGTACAGAATGCGGTACGGGTTGAGGAAGGGGGTGTAGCGGCTCGCTACATCGCACTGACGCGCGTATCGTACCGCTCTCATACACACACACTTGAGGAACACACGCACGTCCCAGGTGTCGCAGTCACTCCCGCTAGAGTAGTCGTGCGTGGCTCTCGCCACTCAGTGGATATCTCCACCTCACCTGTATATACATTCATACTACTGACTCATCCTGTACATACTCATATCATGACAATAAACTAATTACTAGTTTGCAACTGTTGCTTCGCGTGGTTGATTCGTTACCTTCCCGATCGACCACCACCTCGAATCCTACAGGGGG
>NW_021680439.1:787531-887885 GCF_001412515.2 Diachasma alloeum | reverse complement strand
GGGGGGGGGGGGGGCAAATCGTGAAATCCCAAAAGGGTAGCTGAACGAATATTTTTTACCTTTGTTCATTAGACTGCTGCAAAGATTCAAAAATTCATGGAAAATTTAGTAGTAAATTTCGTTCACTAAGATCATGAGATTGGGGAAAAGAAAAAGAATAGTGAATTTATTGTCAATTCATAATCATGTTCGTATTGCTTGCAATTTCTAAGATACATATTAAGTGTAATGCCGGGAAAATAAAATCATGAATTTCAAATTTCACTCAAAATTTAACATGAGTCGATATTTCCATGCAGGAAGATACAAATTCCTGAACTTACGGGCATTTTCCATCCAAACCTGAATATTTAGTCGCAATTTATTTTTCCCCACGCAATTTGATTGAGAAATTGGATAAAAAGGAAATGTGATTGAAATTGATAAAAGGAAAGATTCCAAATATTAGAAAAAATTTCCTTTGTCCCTTCACTTTTCCGCCGGAAAAGGCGTTGACCTTCTAAACGGAAATATTCATAAAAGAACCATACATCCTGCATAGTAGCAGAGATTGAATGAAACGGAGTACGAGGAGGTTGAAAATTTGAGAAATAAACTAAAATGCAATGGGACACCCGTTGCCCACGTGTGCACGTATGTCTTCCCATGACATCAGCACGGCCGTATTTGATCATAAAAGTTTCAACATGTGTGTTCACTGGCTCTTCGCTTTTTTCTCCATCTCAGGGTGGCGCATATGCGACACCTCCTCCATTTTACGCCTCTTTACTATTATTCCTTCGGGTCAACGGTTTGTTTGCTCTGTCCTCTTGTCTACCGAGTTTACTGCTCTTATAAAATTCTTTGTCCAAATTTGTTCTTGCTATTAAATCCAACAAATGTCAATAAGACTTCTGGAATAGTGTATTTCGATACAAGTCTGACAGGTTTTACACGAGTGGGAAAAGTCGAAGGCTGTCAATCTCAAGAGCTGAAAAATTCCCACGCAAATGTATTTAAATTATATTTTTTGTCAGTGATGTCACATTCGTTAGATAATACTTTTATCGCCTGATGACATAATGTACTATTTCGCGAAAAAGTAACTTTTTCGTCCATTTTCCCCACATTATGGTGAAAAATATCGTTCAATGCTCATGGGAAAAGTGTTTTTTGCACTCGCCTTCGGCTCATGCTATAAACCTCCCACATTGATACACTGATTCATTAATTCCAAACGAGATTGATTAACTATTAACGAATGGTAGGGTTGAATATTTCGTTTACTCCTAACCGAAAACTAACGAAATGTCTTTTCGTTTCATTTGAACAGAAAATCAATGGAATATTGAATTTTTCAATGATAAGATTTTCTGAAATTTTAGTGGAACTTGAACACAATAAAAATTTCAGGAATGTGAAAAAATAAAAAAATGTCCAGAGAATCATCAATTTCTTGACTTTTTTTCGACTCCCCCTGACCACGCCATAAATACCTTAAGTGATTCAAGAGTGAGTGAAATTTGGCTGCCCATTGCAGTCGTTCGCCATTTTATAGCTTCGAAGCGGACATTGTATTAATAATGGTTGATAAAACCTCATTAAGAAGTAAAAATAAGTCAAACACAGTATATATATATTAAATCCTATAGTGATAAAAGCTATAGACAATTTCTTCAAAGAAAACGAACTGAAAATCTAAATGTATAATAAACTTGAAAAGCTGTATCACTTGTATATAATACAATGCCAAATGCCAATTATTATTTGTAGCTAATAAATCTTGTATTAGATCTCTAATTGCTGAATAAAGAAAAAAAAAGTAAAAAATAAATTTGTTTACTGGACAATTGTAATTACGACTCTTCAATTTATCGTAATAGAAATCTACATTATCAACGGAATTTTATGAATATTTGATCCACGATGATATTAAGTTTTTTGTTTACAAAGTTATAAAGAAAATGGGAGAACTTCTGGCGCGTTTATTTTATCCATAGGTACACAAAACATAGAAAAGAGGGAATATGAAGTAGCGAGTACATAAGGCGGAGCTGCCGATGACGCGATCAATTGGCGGGGAGGGTGCGATTTGCGAGCGCCAGACGGGCGAGCAAACTTCCTTGCAGACGTTCCGAGTAAAGAACAATGAACGTTGGGAGGAGAGTAAGTACAGTATAATCGAGGAATTAGAATAACATAAAAATCCGCATTCACTTTCGGTTGTTTTTCTTTGGTATGTTTTCCTTCATTGTTTCTTCAATGATTCCGGGTCTATGTGGTTGGTAAAATTACCCTAGGAATAGTCCATTGTAAGTTCGAGTTATAAAGTGAAACGATAAATTTTTAGAGAGACAATGAAGTGAAACCGTCAATTTCTCCCGATGCTTTGTAGATTAGTAAGTGGTTGGATTACACCAGCGGAATTAATTTTCCAAATACTTCACCTGATTTTTATGTGAAACATTTCCGTTCCACTTTTACCTATTGAATACTTTGGAGTAGAATAAAACTCAATGAAATACAATTTTAATTGTGATTTTTTCATTGATTTCAACAACACTTCTCTTGGAAAAGCATATGGAATGAATAATTTATTCATTACCAATAAATTCTCTTCTAGAATTTGACGAACAGTTCGTTTGATTCAAGTAAAAGATTATTATATGTTACTAAATTCGCTCTCTTCGCCATACTGTTAGAAAAAAAAAAAAATTCGTGGACAGTTGACTACCAATTTTCAGAACAATGAAACTGAATGCGATTTAGGGGAAAAAAATCATAAAATTTCAGGTTTCACTGAAAGTTCAGTACAATTCCAGAATTTCAAAGGGCTTCAAGACGAGAATCCCTTAATTTGTTTGAATTTCGAATCTAATATGAATATTTAGTGTCAAATTGCATCGAATATTCAGTGAAATCTGAAATTTCAGGATTTTTTTCGCCCCAAATCGCATTCAGTGTCACTGGCCTGAAAATTGAAGAGTATTTTTACCAGAATTTTCTGGTTTCCTATTTATTTTTAGGGGAAAATGGAACGAAAATTTACAGTTTTGTGCGATTTTTCCACGAAATTCTGAATGTTCAATGACAAGATTTCCTGAAATTTCAGTGGGATTGGAACACGATAAAAATATTTAGCATGGAATATTCAGGCAAAAATTTCTAACCGTGCATCTAAAGTTTAGATTCTAAAGGATAGTGATTGAACTTTCTAACTAATGAAACTTTTATTCGGATCAAAAAAACATGTATATTGAGAACACGATTCATTTCACGTGGATTTCTTTGATTAAAACAAAGTTTCTTATTCAAATCAACCATTTCCCTGGGTGTGGTTTACTCAGAATCTTTTAAAAAAGAAAGAACTAGCACACGTGTAAACATGTTCTAAGCATCTGTGAGACAATTTTATACAGAAGTACAAAATCGTCCAAATTGTTTATATTATTCGCAGACCAAAGAAAATCTTGAATTGAGAACAAGGTTTTTTAAATTGAGAACACATCTTGTTCATTCCAATTACGAAGATTATTCTCAAGATTTAATTTTTTTGTCCTGTTTGAGGACATGATGGCATGAATGGTTGCAGGTTGACACCAGGCGTAATCAAAACGGCAGGAAATTTCTTCCTAAATGAAACAAATAGAGATCCATTAAATTCCAGTAGTCTTTGAGATTTACACTATAGATTCCTGCATGACGAAATGAATTTGTCTAATATGTGAGCCATTTTGAGGTGACAATCTTTTTGATCTTTTTTCAACAAATTTGGAGACCACATTTTTTTCCCTCTGTTTGAGTAATTTAGAGTATTTGCATACATTTTTCAATTTTTGTTATTAAATAATTTTCATTGTTACGTTAACATTTCAATATACATTTAATTAAATTTTTTTTATAATCATCGGATCTTTTTTCTATCAAAAAACTGTTTTTCTTGTCAGTCATTTTAGTTTTCTAATTTTAGTTGTAAGATTAACCTTCTCTTTTTTTTCATCTTTTTTGTCGAAATATACTATTTTGTCACTAGGTTGAAGCTGAGGAACTTTTCTGGTGAATATATGTTACAAAACGCGCGGACGACGGGTTCCATAATCATATGAGGCAGAAAAGTTTTTGCGGCCGTGTATCGGACGATATTTTTCGTGTGTTGTTCGTTGTTGTAAAATAATTATTTGAATTATTCATTGCTCCATGAGAAGACAAAGCCCCATTGTATTGTGAAAAAGTATAGATAGGTAAATATTGATCAACCTTACATGGGGTGAGAACAGCAATGTGTTCATATAGAGTAGATATATGGATTGAAACATATAGGGGAGGGTGTGCCTGTACCGCCTAAGGGGAAATGCCAGTTTTATATTTTATATTTCAACTTGAGTATAAAAAACGTATTTGTGAGACTTCTTTAACTATTGAACTCGTCATTCTCGAAGTGTAGACGCCTAATTCTCCTTAGAATCCACAAAATTGTTGACAATTATTGACATGAGTGGAGTTTAGAGTTCGAATTGGTCTCAAATTACGCGTGAAAGTACCACGAATCGAATAACCACAGTTTAATATGAGAATTCAGCGTTTGAAACTATCAAAAACCTTAATTACAAGTCCACAAATTTTGCACTGTAAAGACCTCAAAACTTCGTTACGTGTTTTTTCATATTTAAAGTGGTAAATAAAGTGAAATTTTTCCGACAATCACATCCTATCATCAAATTCTTCATGATCAGGAACAGAAAGAAATTTTCAAGTTGATGGTTGTGGAGAAAATCGGGTGAGCGGTATTACCCGCTGAGCGGTACAGGCACACCCTCCCCTATCCGATAACATTATTCATGATCTATGATTCATGATCTAAACGAAAGACTGTTGCAAAAAGAAGAAAGAATCCAAAAAAAGAGTTATGCCATAACTTCAAGGGTGCCAGACCAGAGTATCGTAAGATACCTTAGGGACAGTAGCAGAGGGGAATTCCGGGAACTCCTATGTCCCCACTACGCGCGCCCATAGAGAGGAGAAAAATAGGGATCAGCGGGTTTCAAATAAGATACCTCGCTCGTTGCACGCGAATTCAATGAAATTTTCATTTTTACTGAATGAATATCGATAACTAATAAATTTATATGTGTTTAATGTTTTGAATTTGTATCGGCCGCGTTCCCTTTTCTCTCTAAACATAACCCCGCGTGATAGAATGGCAGTTAATGTTGGGGGATTATTGGTGAACTCGAGAATAATCACAGACGATTAATTACGATTTCTCGATGGGAAAAGTGGAAAAAAATCGATGTATATTTCCATTACTTGAAAAAGTGGTGTGACCCCCCCTTAAGGTCATTAGACCCTCATGACCACTTCTCTCGTCCCTCCCGTTTGACCCTTAACACCGTTTGTTCCTTATAACTACTCTCTTCCCCTTTGAGAAATGACCGCCAAATCCGGCGCGGTCCCGGTTGAGGAACGGGTCCCGAAGTTCGGCAGGCCGGCCACCGGGCTTGGGCCAAGCTCGGCCCATTCGTTTTTTCGTACGTGGGATAGGTATCTTATAAGAAGCCCACGGAACATAAATATTCGGGAGGCGATAAAACTGCCGAGAGTGGGGGTAGGCCTCGAGCGCTCAGAGCGCGAAGTATCTTATAGAGAGGTATCTTATACGAAGTCTCTACTGTATTATGAAATTACCGGTCTTATTTGCAAAACAATTGCTTTATCCATTTTTGAAAACGAAATTGTGTAAACTCTTGTGAAGTTCCACATACGTTTTATAATTTAAAAACACACTGAGAAAAAAAGTTTTTTGATAAGTACGTCCTCACTTGTGTCAAGAAACTCATGGTGCAAAAATTGACAAAAAGAAAATATCTTACACTGAGAAATAAAGAACTTTTTTAAAGAGATTTTTTTCTTTTCCCGAAGACGAGGATAATTTGTTTATGACGAGAAAGTGATTTCTCGAATCAAGTCTAGTTGAATCAATTTATTCAATAGTTTTTAAGTTTAGCCCGGTGGCCTGGCGTAGTGGTTAAGGCCGTTGCCTCACAACGGATAGGTTCCAGGTTCGATTCCTGGCCGGGTAGAATGGTGAGATCTAACCATTTTTAAAGTCTTGATCAATCGCCATATAGTCTCATCAGACTCGAAGCGATATAAAATAAGCATTAAAAAAAAAAAAAAATAGTTTTTAAGTCAAACACCGCCTGATTTGGTTCGAGAAGTCGTTTTCTTGTTGTGAACAAATTGCGCCTCCACTTTCGGACAAGTACAAAATCTGTTCGAAATCAGTTGTGGGCGGAATAAATTGCGATACCAACATCGGGCTTTTCCGTGATAAATGTTTTACGGGATGGCCAATAAGGTCACGAATGACCGTAAAAATATTTTGAAAATCTACTTATCATTTTTATTAATGATTATTAGTAATGAAACTGGGTGCGTTCCTCCGGTCCGGCTCCATGGAGTTTGGTCAAGTTCGGGTCCGCCAGGTCTGATCAAATTTGGCGTTACAACTTCCTGTTCTACGAGAACGTCCAAAATGATATGTTTCAGACGCCCCTGTATTTGCAAATTACTTTGTTTGGAATCACTTTGAAGTGCAATGAGAAGAATTGAAAGGAGACATTAAAACCAAAACTTGTTTGCAACTGTTATGACGTGTGAAACCATCAGAAATCATATTTGAACTCGTTTGTTTATTTTCGGGATAGGTGATAGACACAAAGAGATGGAACTTCGCGCACGCGCCACCCCATTTACTTTCGCCTCAGCATCACTCGAGTGTCGACACTCTCACTCGAGTTTTCTTCATCTGGTTTTCCCTCCGCAACTCAGTCGAGCCGCAAAGCTTGCGCGAAGCGTCTCGCCGAAAGCCTTTCACCGTTGCTCTCACCTTCGCACGATTCCACATCTCCGAGAGAGAAGTTGCAACGAACGTAACATTTCATCTGCAAGAACTTAATTTTTTTAACTTCAATTTTTTTATTCAAAAAAATGTAAAGACATGTTACAGTTGTCACCGCTCAATTCAATCAAATTGAACTGGAGAATTTAATTATAATTTAGTGAGGATACTATCTCAAGTTATAGTTGCACTGAGGACCATAAACTGCGGTGATGTATCCCAGGAACGTTGACTCGAGGGCTGCGACCCGCAAGTTGCTCGTTCAGCTGTTGTGTACCTCTGTGAACTCTTCAATGTGTGGCGCGGGTTTCTGTCAAGGAGCATATGTACGGGATGGCAACAATAGTGATATGCAAGACTCTTACTCTATCCAGCGTTAAATCATCTTGAAGGAACAAAAGTCATTCTTCACATCGAGGTAATTTCCTTAATAGTTGAATAAAATTGCACGCGGAAAAAATGCTAAATATTAGCTTTGAGTTCTCGTAATTGAGGTACATGTTGGCTTTCCAGGAATTTTTATCGGATCTCTAATAAAAATTACAGTAATTTTGTCGATTGTTGACGTAAATATGTAAATACACGGAGCAAATTATTTGGTGAATGTGAACAATTAATTGATGAACGTTCATCGAAAAATTAACAAACAGTTTTCAAATGAAATTGAATTTTTTTTCCTGAATTTCAATTGATTTGTTGTTAAATTTCACCAACTAATTGTGGAAATGCAATAACTGGTTGGTAGTTAATTTTTTTAATAACTAGTTGGTGGAATTTTACAATAAATTAATTCAGTAGCCAAGTGGTAAAACGGTTTAATTCGACTTATCTCCCGGTTGAATTTTTGAGGAATATGTCCGAATCCACGGGAGATAGCGAAATTTTCGTAATCACATTTGTTGTAGCTGTCAATCGCCTCTACAAAAAAGGTTATGACAAAAATTTTGCTATCTCCCTTAGATTCCGAGGTATTCATTGAAAACTGGCCAATAGTCAAAATTAACTTGTACCGTTTTACCCCGTCGTTTGTGAATTAAACATTAAATTAATTTTCACTCGGCTTTGCGGTCATTCGTAATTCCTCAGATGTTAGTGAGGTACATTTTTCTTTCGCGCTGTTATTTGAATCTCATTAAATTCGAACTTTTAACACTGAGAGGGACGCGATTCGCTATCCATTCACTTCTAGTGGTTCAAGACATGAGATTCACAGTTCGACAATGTTTAATTAGGTAATACACAAATTGAAAACATTGCGAGGCTCAACGCAATGGTTGAGTTGAGCTCAACGGAATCAAACTGTAATTTGAATTAATTAAAATTCAGACAAAATGTTTCAGTTTCATTCGACAACCATTTGTTAAATTTTCGATAAATGTACGTCAATTTTTTTGATGGATCAATATTCAGTTTTCTGGAGGAAAAAATTACAGACATTCCGTACTCATTTACGCTTGCATTGCTAGAAAAGTTGGAGCTATCTCTCGGGAGGATTGAAAAATTCATTGGTGAGAGTATTTTCAACTGAATGGTAATTTATTTTTTCAACAACTATTTGGTGAATTTCAACAATTTGATTAGTCCGCGCGCTCTGCGCGTGTATGTCCTACTCCGTGGGGCTTAATGTCTGTCAATTGTAGCGATTATTTTTCCCAATCGGATTTCGACCAATCAGAGCGCAGTATTTGAGGCTTCCCAAAGGTTTATTTAGGTTATTTCCTCCTAGTTTTTGAATATTTTGCAGTCCATTTCCTTAATTGACAATAGTCTGTCAATTATTTTTTCTTTTTTTTGAGAAATAGTTCCTACATTTTGGTGAAAAGTCACGTAACCCCGAGCACCGCAATCTGATCGCCCAAAATCAGGATTGACGAAATTATGTATCTTTCGAATACCTCTCGGCCTTCGAAATGCCTCAGATCACAGAGAAAAAAAATTTTGAATTTCAGGGACATGTCACTGATTTTCTAGAATGTATACCCAATTATAAGTGATTCACAAATTCAGTGACTTTGTCACAAAATTTCAGTGATATCATCACTAATTTTGAGAAACATTATGACTAATTTTGAGAGTAGTGTCTCTGATTTTCAGAAGTCCATGTCTAATTTTTGGGAATCTATCATTAAAATTCAGTGGTAAAGATCCCTGATAATCTGGGTCATTCTTGTCAGTATCCAGTATCACCAACAATTGGTGATAGATGTCTGAAATTCAATGACATATCCCTGGAAATCAATGACATGTCCCTTAAACAGAACGTTTTTTTCTCTCTGTGCACCCCCTACACCTCGCGCACATTTCACTTGTTTGATATCTATTATTCTACACGATAGGACGTTCCGAAAAAATGTTTTTTTTTGTCGAAAAATGATGAAATAAAAAATTGGAAAATTTTTGGTTTGATGTATTTAGTAATTTTTAAAAACAACAACAATTAAATGACCAATTCAGGGATACTTCATATCAAACTACCTGATAATTTGCCCTCATAAATTAAAATTGTTGTGAATCTTTTCTCTACCTTCCTCTCATCCGTCTTCATGTACGATCGTCGCTTTCTTCATCATTTTTTTTATCTCACTCCTTAACCCACGGACGTGTCCTATAACTTTTAATTTTTTTCATTATTTCTTTCACCCTAAATTCTTCTAATAATGGTACATCAGAGCAAAATAAATGTGCGGAGATAAAAATTCAATAAAAATTACCAGAAAAAAAACGTAAACATTACGTTTCGGAACGTAATTCGCCAGCGAAGTAAAATTTAATAAAAAGTGTGAGTCGGACAACAAGTCGTTCCGTAATTTTTCCCCAACGATTGAGAAATTTTACGGAACGGAACGTAGAAATATCTCACTAGCTTCATAAAAAATGTTGAACGTTCAAGAATTTTTGATTTTGGAGGCATAATAAATGGGGAAGTTTCTGTAAGATTTTACTTCTTCGGGAAAAATTGTAACAATTTCGTACTTTATTCGGTGATGAATCTGAGAATTCGTAGAACGTTTCAGATTTCTTCTTTTCCATTCCTACAAAAATTGCCGGAATACGATTCCCCATTGCGGATTACGTGAATTGTTCCGTAATTTTTACTGAATATTTCTCTCCGTGTGCGAAACTCTTGAGCCCTTGGCTCGGTCGGCAAACATCGCATTTGTAGAAAACGGAATTTACGCTCGAATGCTGGAATGCTCTATGATATTTTATATCACTCCATGCAGAAGCAGAGTGCAGCGTGCAATAAACTCGACTTATTGCACGAAGTGATATAAACTTTTATTCATAATGAAAGAGCTCTTATCATGAAATACTGGATTTCCCTGAAAGGTGAGAAAACGTAAATGAAAGAAAAAAAAACGCATTAACGAATTGTCATCACATTCTTCTTATCATTATAATTTTATTTTCCTCTTATTTCCCGTCAAAAAATAATGGAACAACTTGCAACGTAACTCCTTGAAACATCGGAGAAAAAAAAGCAACCGAGCGTTTACACGCCAGGGTCGAAAAAGTTTATTATGATGAGCAAAATCGAGAATACTCACCAATAGTTGGCAGACGGAGTGGCCCTCCGTGTGTATTGAGGTTGGGTACACTCCACCCACGACCTGATGCTTGAGAGAACAATTTTTGGATAATTTTCGTTAACGAGGCTGCTCGAGCTCTTTGCTCTCTTGTTCATGACTGATGAAAACACCAGACGAAAGAAATAGCAGTTGGAAAAGTTGCGATTCAATCGAGATGAAGTAGTATCGATTCGTTTGATGTTCACTGGTACTTTCTCCCTGCTGGATTAGAAAACTTGGTGCATTGGCTTGCTCTTCAATTCAAACAATCAGCGTCATTAGAAAAAAAATAAGGAATCGAATGGTTTTATTAATAGAAAAAAGGAAATGAGAATTGGGAAGAAGGAACTTACTTAATTTTTCATCTATTTACGGGACAAGCGGCGAGGGAAACAATTGTTTATTTTTTATGGGCTTGATAACTTTTCATGTAAACAGGGTGTTTGTGGCAATTATTCGATGTTAACTCTCGAAATTTGGCAAATTTATTATGTAATAAAGTCGCAGAAATAATCCATAAATTGCAAATGTTCATTCAATTCTTGATAAAATTTTGAATATTAAGACATAAACTAATTAGTCGTTTAGAAATCATTTATCAAAAAGAGTCGTCATTTCCACACATTCAGTTCAGGTTTTTTGAGGGGTGAAATATTTCAATTTGGAATGATAACTGTGCATTGGTCTCAGCGAGCTTGAGCAATTTGACGATTAGAGAATGTCTTTTATGCTTTAATGAAGAATTTCTTCTTTGTTAACCATTCTCTAATTGTCAAATTGCTGAAATTTAATTCATGGATTAGTTTTTTTTATTTTGAATTTATTCGATAATCGGTTGTCCCACGATAACTAAAAAAAATGTTCTGAATTGATTAACTGATTGATTGAATGATGGCTTAAAAAAATTGTTGGAATGTCCCGTCGACCGAGTTTGAAGATGAAGGCTATAGGAATAATCATTATATTGATTTATTCGAAAATTTTCAAAAATTTTGTATTTTCTGAAAATCTGAATTCCGGGAATATCTTTGAATATCATGCTTCAAATGAATTCAATCATAGCTTAAAATGTTTTTTTAATGCCATTAAGTCGAAGTTAAAAGATGACTACGATAGCTATATTGGTTGATTTTATTTTTATGATGATTGTTAAAAATTTTGAATTTTCCACGAATTTCCCTGAAAGTGAGCTCCCTGATGGTTTCTTCAAATGTGATGTTTCAAATCCATTCAAGTATGTGTAAATAAAAGTTTTCTATTAACATTTTATCGAAAGGCTGGGGGGAGAGGTACCCACGTACGAAATGCCAGTGTTGGAGAAACGGGCCAAGCCTGGCACAAGCCTGGGCTTGCCAAGCCTGGGCGCCCAGGCTTGGACCGAGGTTCGGCCATCCCTGGGGACCAGGGCTTGAGTCTCGGGAGAAGGGCAGGTAACCGAGCCTTGGTTGACAGATCTGGCCCAGCCTTGGCCGGACACTGGCATGCCGGAGCTCGATAACCAAGCCTCAGCCAGCGGTGGCCCGGAGCTTGGTCATTGGGCTCCAGCCGTTGGTGTAACTGTAAGGGTTAAGTCGTAAGGGTGAGATGATGAGAATGGAATCATAGGGGTGGAATCATAAGGNAACTGTAAAAATGACAATCGGTTGTATAGAAGAAACGGGATAATAAGAATAATGATGCTGATAACATTCAAATAAGTTGAAAATCTGACAAAATTAGATAAAAGGAAACCTTATTCAATTTAATAAAATGAAATAAACCAGGAATTATACGTGATAGAAGTAAATGATGTGCAAAATAACCATTTGGAAGCATATTGCTAATTTATTAGCAAAAATAACTATATTATATCCAGTACAAGAGCAATGTCCCACTTGTTTTACCCTATTTTGTCCTTTTTTTATTCTGACTCTCATTCTGATCCCTATCCTCTTGGTCTCGCGTTTTCATTCTCCGTCTTCTTTTTCTCCTACCAGAAGTTTAAATTTTTATTTATTGAGATTAAGATTTTTTTATGCAGAGATAACTTCTCTAACAAAAAGCTAATAGGGAGAGCTTCTCAAACAAGAACAATTGTACTCATTTTTAACATAACTTATTCCTTAATTTAAGAAAATACTTCTCTGTGATCAAGCGCCGATGAATATCGTTCAATTAAACTTTCAATGAAATAGTGATTACTATTCCCACATTAACAAAACTGTTTTCCCCTCCCCTTCGTTGTCCATTTTTCCCCCGAGGCAGAAGAGATACTAGGAGAAAGGAGTGTAATAAAACCCAGGGAAGATTTCGATAGTCTGAGGTGCCGCATTCCTGGTCGCTCTTCCCTCATCATTTTCACGATCGAGTCCCTCCGGATGAACCGTATTCCCCGGTAACCCATCAATAGGCCGGCTCACTGCCCCTCAATAATACATTTTCCGCACCCTTATCCCCATTTTGGCACATCTTTCATCTGTAAATTCTTTATGTTTTCGTGGTCCTATTATTATAAATGTGATGTGAACGTTAACACGAATATTATTTCCCTCCCTGGTTTTCTACAAATATGGGGCGGATCAATTTATTGAACAGAAGGAGGTGGAATTTACCGGAGGGAATTTATTTTAGATCCTTCTGCTGACCGGGAGCGAGTAACGCATTTTCTCGGGCCATTTCTTCGAGAAAATACGTTTTCACCGGTGAATAGTGTGGTATAAAAATCGATTCATGAAATTATGTAATATTTTTTTCTGTAATAACTGAAACTGAGAGGAACATATCAATGAATCAGTAAAATTGACCGATTTTGTATATTTTTTCTTGAAATTGAGAATATTCAAGTACTTTGGTCATTTTTCCTCCAGTAAAATGCTCTTCTACTTTTCTAGTCGAGTATCAGAGATTTCATTTGACCATGCACTGTTAGAAATTTTTTGAAATCTCATGGAAAATATGGTAAGAATTCTCATGAAAGTGTATAATTCAGTAGCGAAGTGGTAAAACGGTACAAGTCAATTTTGGCTATCGACCGGTTGTCAATAAATATCTTGGAATCTAAGGGAGAAAGCAAAATTTCTGTTATAACCTTTTTTGTAGAGCTGATTAAGAGCTACAGCAAATGTAATTACAAAAATTTCGCTATCTCCCTTAGATTTGGAAATATTCCTCAAGAACTCAATTGGGTGATCAGTCGACTTAAACCGTTTTACCACTTCGCTACTGAATTCGAGTTAAGGAAAAAATGGTTATGAAATTTCGAGTTTTGGGTAGAATTCAAGGAAATCCATAAGTTTTTAGGGGAGTGAGGCGGAAAGGCTCAGAATAAAATGATGAAGATATTTTTCTGCTATCGAAAAGCTCGCAATTGATGTGGAAATGTATAAGAAACATATTTCGTACTCCATTCAATTATGAACCAACTGGAAATTTGAAAAATCTTAAATTCTGGGGTTGAAATATTTTCAGAATTCAGTAGGAAATCATTTGAATTTTTTTGAGAGAAATATTCAGTAAAAATTACGGAACAATAATTCACGTAATTCGCAATGGGGAATCATTTTCCGATAGTTTTTGTAGGAATGGCCGAGAAGAAATCTGAAACGTTCAGTGATTTCTCAGGTTCATCACTGAACAAAATACGAAATTGTCACGTAATTTTTCCCGAAGAAGTGGCGATTACGCGTACAATTCGTATTACAATCGATTATTCGTACAATTTCAGTTCCGACGCACACTTTTACTGAATTTTACTTCGCTCGCGGATTACGTTTTGAAACGTAATTTTTACTTCTTTTTCTGGTAATTTTTCTAGAATTTTTCTCTCCGTGTGTTTTTGACACTTATGCTTTCATTGATTTGGGGAGCGATAGACTTATGTTCATGCACAATTATACGGAGAGAAATTTTCTAGAAACATTTTAGTACGAGTACTGGAAAAAATCACAGTCCACCGACTGTGAAAAATTCTAGTGCTGTTCATGTAAAATTTCTTGGTATTTCTGGTAAAATTTCCAGGGATGTCTGTGAAATTTTCACAGAAGTACGGGAAAAAATTCACGTTTTCTCCAATAAAATTTCTAGTGCCGACACTGGAATTTTCTCTGACCGTCACTTCGCGCCTCTTTTCCCGTGCTAGCACTAGAATTTTTCTAAAAAATTTCTCTCCGTGTAAAAAAACTTGCAATTTCGTGGACATTTTTATGGTAATTCTCAGGAAAGTCTTTTGTTCACAAAAAAAAGTCGGAAACTCAGATAGATTGGATCGCAGTCTTCCTACTCGAATCAAGTCACGATAAAAAAATCAAGAAATCAGAAATTTTTCTATTGGGTGCAATTACCTTGAGCAATCACAGAGAAAAAAAGGTCCTGGTTCTTAAAATAAGAACCATTGGATACTGAACTCAAGAAGCCTAATGGAGTTCTTAAATTGACGTCCTTGTCTCCTCAAATTATCTTCGTTAATTACAGTATGACATGACAACCTAGACAACCCTCTCCGTCATGAACCGTCACAAATTACGAAGCCCCCAATGTCATACAAAATTGGTTGTTTGTGATATTGGCAATTGGTAGTTTGTCAAGTACAAATGCCCTCAGCGGTTCCTATTTTATCCCACGGCTTCCTCTCACGGTACCCCACTTGCGTCCTCCCCCGCCGTGCGTATCTTATGGTGCACTAATAGTCTGATAGACCCCCTAAGCCTCTACCACCGAAACGATTCGCAACGTTCGTGCAGCAAAGAGTTAGCAATCCAGGGTTCCTGATTTCAGTAGACAACGGTTCTTGATTCCACTGCCATGGTTCTGGATTTTTGCATGATTTCCATGGCACTTTTTCCAAAACATTTCCCCCCGCCTACCAGAATGAAGTTTTAAAGTAGAACACCCAAAAAAATAATACGCGATTTTAAAATTTCAAAGGTCTTAAAATAAGTCATTTTTAATAGTTTTAAATTGAAGTTTAACATTTGTAAGTTGCGAGTTTCGAGAATCTCAATTTGAAACTTTAAGATCTCAATTTAAGTCGTCTGAAAGGTGAAACTCTCAAGGTGAAATTTTTGAAAATCTCAATTTGAGACTTTTAGTCTCAAGTTGATACTTTTGAATATCTCAAGTTAAGACTTTCGTAACTAAATTTGAAATTTTTCTTTAAGGGGAGTTCTAAAGGTCTCAGCTTGAGACTTTTGAAAGTCTCAATTTGTGACTGTTGAAAATCTCAACTTGAGACTATTGAAAGTCTAGTTGATTTTTGAATGTTTTAAATTGAGACTCAAAATTATCAAATTGAGATCATAAGTATCAAAATAAAGCTTGTTTTTTTAGTGCATTAATAAACACCAGTTCGGTTGTTGAGGATAACAACGAAAGTTAAATTCAAAAAAGGAGAAAAAAATCAATTAAATTAATTTTTATAATTTAATTATAATGCATCATTGATAATTTTGCGCATGAATTCTAATTTTGATGAGTTTAAGATGTATCAAACTTTTTCATCAATTATTTTTCAAAGAATAGCTTCTCGTTTGACTAGGGTGTTTCGACATAACACGCCCTTTCGGCCACGCAGAAAAATAAATTATTTATTACAAAAGTTTCACACTGACTATAATTTTCATATTAAGCATAAAATTTTTATTTATTTTCTTTAATGTTTCGAGGTTTTTTTCTAGATTTTAATCTTCTTCCTACTTTTAAAAAGTTCCTTTTCTTATAAGACTGTCTTGGTTTTCAACTTCTAGACTAATTATTACCAATAATACTAAACTGCCGATTAAGCACAAGTTCAACGAGAATATTTATATTCATATTAACTTTCGTTAGAACTTATGTTAAATTTTTACCAATTAAAATGACAACCCAACATTGTTAAAAATTTTCGTCTGAATTTTCCGTGTCAGTTTATTCATGATTATTTTCCACTGGATTTTCAGGAAATCTTGTCATTGAAAAATCAGATATTCCATTGTTTTTCTGTTTGAATGATGTGAAAATCAAGTAAATTTTTGATTTTTCAGTTCAATATTTCCGTTAAAATTTGAAAAAATTAGGACAATTCCAGACAAAACTGAAAATTCATGTGATTTTGTTTCTAAATATTCACATTTCATTAAAAATTCAATCAAGTTGTGAATTTTGTGTCTCACTGTCACTAAAAATTCTACCTAAAATTTGAAATTTTCCACCATTTTTCTCCTAAATCGTATTCAATATCACTCCCATGAGAATTACTACGATATTTTCCGGAAAATTTCCAAAAATTTCTAGCAGTGAAGTTATGTTTGTACTACTGTTACACTGAGAGAAAAATCTGAAGTTCGATTTACAATAAGAAAATAGTTGAGGCATTTTAGTGAACGATACGATTTTTTTTGTATGCGGCACATTATAGTAACTTCACAAGCGTAATTTTTGCAAATCAAAATGCAATTAAACTAACCAAAGTTCAAAAGTAACCACAACAAATCTATTGTGAATAGAACTATAAAATAGTTGCAATGACTTCATTCCATTGTAGTAATTACTTCTCCGCCCATAGTTACCGTAACCCATGAAAAATTGTTGAGGACTTTTTGACTATAATTCGAAGGTGATGGAATATAGTCAGAAGAATTATATTTTTCTCTCAGTGTAACTACCACTTGAATCATTACTTTTTTCTTCGGGTGTTGAAGATGCTGGAGTACTGGATGGCTATCAACGATACCGAGACAAACGAGAGTGTTGAACTCGACGAGGTCCTAGAAGATCCCGGCTCAGCAGCTCTCTTCGACGGTTATCCACCCTGGCTCCTCTACTTTGCTGCTGGCTGCTGTCTACTCTTCATGCTCATTGGTATACCCGGCAATCTCATCACTGTGGCCGCACTCTTTCGCACTAAGAAGGTAAAGTTGTTGGAAAATCCTTATCACAATCTCTCTTCTCTTCCTCCACTAATCATTTATCTTTTATTCATGAAACCGTGCTTGAATTGTTGATCCAACGTGATTGCTTATTCCTGTGGTGTCGTTGCACCCACCCCGTCGACACTGATTCATTCTATCGTGCATTAGCAAATCTTTGAGGAGAAGCGTGATGCCAATGATTCTATTCACTCATTTTTATGCAATACCATTTTTTTTCACTCCGATTATTCGCTATTTCTTTTTGCCAAAGTTTTTCAGGGATGATTTTGGGGTTTCTGATCCTTTGTACTTCAAGGAGGAGTAAACAAGTGTGTTCGGTCGGGATTTCCCTTCGAGAAAAAAGCTTTCACGTGCTCCGAGTGAGGGAGTGTATTCAGAAAACGCTGTGTAATGCAAAGTTACTAGGGAAAATTAATGAAGAGGAGAGAATGGTTTGGAGAACATTCTCCCTCTTCTCTCCCAGCTGAGGGGGGAGGGGGGGGGTGAAATGTCGGGGTTATTTATTGAAAATTTTATCTATGAATTTTTCCCCAATTCATTTTGCGTAGGATAAAATAAATGTTGAAATCCTTCCAAGTATGTTTTAATGCATAAATAATTCGACAGGAGATGGGAACGAACAGAAGGTGTAGAAAAGGGGCCTGAAACTAGTAGGTTTGAAGAATGTGCGTCTCCAAATAGAGTGCTAGGACGCTGAGTCCGGATAGAGGATGAAATAAATAGACACAGACACCGGTAAATTAAATAGCCAGTGTGATTTAAGCCATTTCTTGATACACACTGTTAGAAAAAAAAATGAGATTTCATGGACAGTTAACTACTGACTTTCAGGACGGTGACACGGAGTGCGATTTAGGCGGGAAAAAATCATCAAATCATGAAAATTACAGAATTTTAAGCAGCATAAAGACGAGAGTTCCGTAATTTATTTGAATTTTGAATTTTAAATATTCATATGGATTTGAATCTATAGAATTAGTACCCAATTACATTCAATTTTCAGTCAAATCAGAAATTTCATGATTTTTTCCCCCTAAATCGCATTCAGTGCATAGATCGGCATCGATCATTACTTTTAGTAATATTATGAAAAGTTGCACTTTATAGTAATTTGCATTTATTTATATTGATTCAAATTTGAAAATTAATATAATAATTGTCAATTTAATTTCTCAATTATTGGCTGATAAAATAATTCGAATTTGAATATTTAAGTTGATGATTGAAATAAAAAAATTATTCGGAAATAATTCGGAATTTGAAAATTTAAATTGATGGTTATTTTTAAAAAGCAAAAAATTGGTGAATAATATTACCCGAGTCGAATATCTGGACCTTATCCCCCCTATTATCTCCTTGAGATATTTTTTCCTCCTTTCTTCATCCTATACATCCTGAATAACTCCTTATATGATCCTACCTCATCCTAAAGGCGTAAAAACCTTTCTCAACTGATACTTTTTTCCCCCTTCTCCTCCTGTCGAATGAGAAGGAATCATAAATCCCCTGAATTAACCCTGATAGCCAGGATGATCTGTTTGTAGGTTCACTCCAGGAGGGACGGAGTGGAAAACATTTTAGGGGGTGCAGGCGATAAATAGGTTTAACACACCTCCTGTTTTCCTCCTGAACCCCCGGAATTTGGAAATAAATCGCACGTTCAGGCGAAAACCAGGGGGTCTTTCTGAATGTAAATAGGCCCTAACTTCATCCTGGTCCTCTTACTCATGATAGGTGGTCAAGGGGGAATTCAGGTCCTAATATTCGACTCGGGTAGCAATTGACTTATTCCAAATTTATTTGAAATTCAAAATTTCGATTATGCCGATGTCTGATTCAGTGCCACTGTCCTGAAAATTCAAGAATATATTTTTCATCACAAGGTCCACAAAGTATTTTCTGACGAATGTGGCTTTGTAGGCCGAGCCGAAGGCGAGGCCTATAATCACATTCGTCAGAAAATACTTTTGGACCGTGTGATGAATGCAATTTTTCGTTAGAAGGCCCGTAAACCGCGATCAAACCCAGCGAAGCGAGGTTAGAATCGCGGTTTACCGGGTCTTCTCACGAAAATAACTATTCCGGAATTTTCTGGTTTTCGATTCATTTTCAGGAGCTGAAATTTACAAAAACCTGATCAAGTTCTGATCGTCCTTCAGGTGGGGCTGAAGTAATTTCCACTGGGGAATTATTTTACGCGTGAAGTTGAAGCGTAAATGATGCACAAAATCATCGTAAATTACGGTTACATAAACGTAATTTACGGTTGCATATTCATAAAATACGATGATTAAAAAAGTGATTTCAAGCGTAAAATACCATGATTTTTTCGCAAATTACGCATAAGTAAAGCGTAAAATACGTCTCTATTAAGATCGTAATTTACGATTCCTTAAGCGTGAAATGTGCTTAGTGAAACGTAAAAGTCGCTTTATTTGAACATACAATTTACGTTTTTATTTTCACCATAAAATACACGCTTTTGAAGCTTAAATTCCGATTTTCATGACGGAAAAAAGCTCCCACACATCATATTGGCGTCAAGCGTAAATTACGTTTAGCAAACCGTATATTTCGCTTTTAGCAAAACATAATTTATGTTTAGGTTTGTCCGTGTGAAAGATATCAAAAATGTTCCATTATACCCCTCTCATAAGGCATATGAATATGTGTATAAAAAAAGGATTCATCAATCAGTGGTTTATTGAAATCTATCGTAATTCATTCGTACATCACAGAAGAAATCTCAGTGAAAATTTATAGCCCAGCAAAAATCATTACATACTGCTTTCCGAAGAGTCATCCCTGAATTTCAATGCCCGATCGTGAATCAATTATCTCTCCACACTAGAGAATAGCATGTTAAATAAACTGAAAATATAGACACCGATAAAATGGAAAAGACAACACCAGAAATAAATTAATTCTCAACTGATAGAAATGGCAACGAGTGGTGAATAAACTAGGCCAATTTTCCGAGTTACACACCCATTAATAACTTAACGTTCCCCATAATCATATTCTCGTCTCTCCTGGGGACATTAAGGTACGCAAACGGCACTCGGGAAAATGATCATTGCCGTATAACGGAATAGAATGGGCGTAACCCCGTCATTGCATATAACTTTCGCCAGACAAATTAATTGGACCACTCGAACGATATTACTTGCATAAAATAAATAATTAGCTAATGCCGTAATTCATTCATTTCGTCGGAACGATCATTCTATTTTTAAATATTACTTCCCAATGGAAGCTTTTTGTGGTTTCGAAATGGAAGCGTTGAAATCGCTCAATATTCACATTGTATAATTTTACACGGAGAAAAAGTTGCGGAAAAATTCATCACGGAAATGACGTAAAAATTGCGTTGTTTGATGTAATTATGATGTAGTGTCGCAGAATCTCCAAAATCATTGCTGTCCCACGTACGAAAAAACGAATGGGCCGAGCTTGGCCCAAGCCCGGTGGCCGGCCTGCCGAACTTCGGGACCCGTTCCTCAACCGGGACCGCGCCGGATTTGGTTGAAACCTGGAATGATAACATCGGGCNGGTGAATTTTTGTGGAGTGTCAGGTAAAAATTACGGTTCACGTAAAAATTACGTTCCGGTTCATCAAATTTACAGAACTCGAAAGAGAAAATTCTTTTTTCACTCCACATTTTTTTCAAGTTTTTACGTAAAAATTCCCGAAGGAGCATTTCGGGATTTAATTACTATTGTTGATAATTCGTTTAGTAATGGTGAAAAAACTGATTTTCTCCTTCAAATCGCATAAACAATGTGCTGTAAATCAACAACAAATTGTGCGACCCCCATCATATTCTGATAGAATCAAGAGGGTATCGTTATCAATTTTTTAAACCATAAATGTTCCTATTTTGATGACAATTTTTTAAGTGATAGCTGAAAAATCGACTTTTCGAAAAATATAAATTTTTTAGAATCTTTTTAAAAAATTAAATTTTAATTGGTGTCAATGAATAGAGCTTATTAAAGTCTATATTCGTGAAAAAATTCATGAAATTCGATTGATCCCGTATAAGAAAATTTCTAGGAAAAAATGAAGAAAAAAGACCACATACATACATACACACATGCAGACATCATCTAAAAATCCCATATTCAGACTTTTTAGACCATATTTAGTTATCCTAACACAAAAAATTACAAACGTAAATTTGAGCGATTAGAAAGCGTCCATTCGGAAGCAAAAAGTGCAATGGTGAACAAGCAGTCACACGGCGTAACTTAAGTCAAACAATTCTATTCAACTTTGCATGTAAATATATTATCTTCAATACCTCAAAAACTACCGGACCAATTTCATTTTTGTTTTCAAAGTATTCATCTCAATGCCTCGTATCTCAATCCATCTCACTTTGATATACAACTTTGTATGTGAATCTATCTCATTCAATACCTCAAAAATCACTCAACAGATCAGCAGTAAAGTGCACTGATAGACTGATTCATTTATTCCAAACGAGATTCGTTAACTATTAACGAATGGTAGAGTTGCATATGACCAAATGAATATTCGTTGATAGATAACGAATGGTTCACTTGAAAAGTGAAAATCGAGTCAAACAAGCCTTCTCAAATGTGCATTTGTTAACTATTAACGAATGAACATTTGGTGAGACCGAATAGACCCTCGTCTCTAACCAAATCCATTCTTCAATAATAACTGATCTTTTCTATCAGTGTGGTTGAACGGTTTAAGTCAATTTAGTCTTTCTTTGAGTTTTCCAGAAATATTTCCGAATTTAAGGGAGATTTTAAGCGAAATTTTCATACTAACCTTGTTTGAAACGCAGAAAATATTTCACTATCAAAATTACCGGGCTCAACGGAAAATCTCGAACGACTTCGCGACCCTTCGGGTTCACGCGGAAATCACGAAGCAAATCGCCAAATATGAATTTTCAGTAGTATCAATCTATTCCTCAAAGAGTATACATCGGTTAGTCAGAGAGTCACCTATAGAGTACAGTATCAATGTAACCGCTCAACCGAGCGCATTACCGTGGTATATCGAGTCTAGCGCTCCATGTAGCGTCTTCATTTCGTTAATTTATCTATTAATTCCGAGTTAACTATCAATCATTTTGAGTCAATTATCAAGTTTAATATCAACAGATTATTTAGTGCAGTGTAAATACTATTAGTGATGCCGTCGAGACTAGACGAGAATTATTTTGGAAAGATCATCACTGTCTAAAAAAACACCGAAAGTTTAGGAATCGTCGTAATCTCGAAAGACATTGGATCGATGCATCTCGTCACGAACTTGGCAGAATCCATCACGTCTGAGTTTCAGTATTTTCTTTTTTTCAATTGTTTGTCTCGATATCTGTCTCGTCTCGTCTCATGAACTTAAAAAACTAAAAATCTCGAGATCCAGGCAAGATAAATCCTCCTGAAATTGTGACGAGATGCATCGATTCAATGTCTTTCGAGATTACGACGATTCCAAAACTTTCGATGTTTCTCCAAACCGTGATGATCTCTTCAAAATAATTCTCGACTAGTCTCGACGGCATCACTAAATATTATTAAATTGACATTGAGACATTCGACGATTCGTGTATCCCTAAAATCAAGACGCGTGCACGAAGAGAAATTTTTGATAAAAATTACCCTACCGTTCTATAAAAGTGTATCATGAGTCATCGTTTCTTCTTTTTTATCCCGAAATTTAGTAAAAATTAATGTATGATGATCAAATTTTACCCTACGTTAGAGAAATTTTATCCTGATCAAAATAAAAATTACCGTGCCGGTAGAGTAAAACTTACTGTACCGGTAGAGTAAAATTTACTAACCGGTCTAGAATTTTCGTTGTTATCTACATAAAAATTACTGGACTGGAAGGGTAAAATTTATTATGTGTCAGGATACAATTTCTCTTACGTAGAATAAAATTTGATCATATGATAATTTTTACTAAATTTCGGGATAGAAATGAAGAAACGATGACTCATGATACACGTTTATAGAACGGTAGGGTAATTTTTATCAAAAATTTCTCTCCGTGTGGCTTGCGCCACAAATAAAGTACATCTCCAGTGATTTTTGTATAATAATCCACGTGGTCTTTAATTTTCACCNCTTGCGCCACAAATAAAGTACATCACCAGTGATTTTTGTATAATAATCCACGTGGTCTTTAATTTTCACCTTTTCCAAAACACTTCCCCCCAATCCGCCCTAACATCATAGCCTTAATCTCTAACAAACCTTTTTTCTAGAGCAAATGGAGTGCTAAAAAAGGTTATGAAAAAATGTTGCCATCTCCCTTAGATTTCGAGATATGCATTGAAAACTGGTCAATAGCCAAAATCGACTTGAACCGTTTGACCACTTCGCTACTGAAATTTACCCCGTAAGAGGCCAGCAAACAACCGAATCGGAATCATTCGGAAGCCTGTCATTAATTGATCGCAAAAAAATGAACATCCTTCTGAGTAGAAAATCGCCAGTCACCCGCTCACTATTACATGCTCGCTGGCACCTGCTATAGTTTCGCTTTCTATTCGGGTTACTAATGACATCAGGGCGGTACCTATTGCTGAGTGAACGTGGATGATGGCCTCATTCGCGGGCCATTTCCGCTCCGGTTCCACCCTTATACCGCTGCGGAAGTCGTTGACTCGATGAATTAGGTACAATTCGCGAAAATAGCGGGGTTTATGCACCCTATCTCCGTCATTCTTTTGCTGAACTTCCTAATTCTGTTTTGTTCAAGTTTTAGGAGTTCACGGAGGGAATAATTTATTCATGCCGAACAAATTTGTCTCAAACGAGAACTTCAGTAGAAATTTAGGTATATAGTGTCGAAGTTGAAATTAGTCGCAATATTTCGAAAAAGGCTGGAAAGTCGAGGGAATTCAAAGTCTAGAAAATCAATATTTATGATGATCTCAAAGAGCAAGGAGATCTAACTTGGAAAGGTAAAATAGGTAAAAAAGGAGTCGTGCCCACGTACGGATTACCACCCGAGCCGAAGGCGAGCGGGAAATGTGTACTTTGCAAATTCGCCTCATTTTCCCCACATAATTATTAGATTCAATTTTTTTGGAGTCAATTTGCCGTACTCTATTGTTATGCCCCAGATTTGGTCAATTGCGTTATTGTTTAATATATGGACCTACAGCATTGCCAGCGTGATACTTGCCAGCGTAACTGGATTATCCTGACCAAATGATGAAATGTAAACAAACAATGTATTATTTAAGAGACGGTTGAGTCTGCACAGATCCGACTTGAATTGGACTCCGACGCGTACAAAAGTCGTAAACTCTTTGTAATCAGTCAGATGACACAGTAGTTATAATCATGTAATAAATTCTCATATTTAAATGCCAATAACCCATTGGTGGGATTTATCCCTTTAAGCCTAGAACCTACTATAATGATAAGTACCCCCCACGCTGGGTACAACACTGTCATCCAGAGAATGAATTTATCCCTATATTGACTGAGAATACCGGAATGTTATTCCGGAATTGAGGAATAAATTAGCTCGGTTTTCGGGATATTACACTGTTAGAATATTACTTTTGAAATTTCAAGTGAAAAAGCTTGAAATTTTTAACAACGACAAAGTTACATGAATCTTCTGTATATTTTTTCATTGATAAATCAGTTAATTACTTGAATATTCAAGTAATTCTGGATTTTCAAGTCCATACAGCAGTTAGAAACCTTGTAAAATTTTGAAAATTCAGGGACTAACCTTTCTGAACTCTTAATCTATTGAAAATTGAATTGTATGTGATGTTCAATTCTGTAGCGAAGCGGTAAACCCGGTCAAGTCGATTTTGACTTTTGGTCAGTTTTTGATGAATATCTCGGAATCTAAAAGAGACAGCAAAAGATAGCATAGCATAGATTTTCTCGTGGCCTTTTTTATCGGGTCATTGAGGGTTATAAAAAAAGGTCATGACCAAAATTTTTCTATCTCTTTTAGATTCCGAGATTTTCGTGAAAAACGGACCAATAGTCAAAATCGACTTAACCCGGTTTACCGCTTCGCTACTGAATTTCCAAACATGTTAAACAATCGATGATTGTTCAAGAAAATTGAGTTTTTCATGTTAAACAATTAATGATTATTTAACATGAAAATTGTTTAACATGAATCATCAAGGATGCACAATCAAGGATTGTTTAACATGAAAAACCCAATTTTCTTGATGTTTCAAGATGAAATGAGAAATTTAGTTAATGCTTTCATTTGAAATTGAATTCAACCTCACAACATCGCAAATTCAACTGACGCTGTGACTGAAATTTCAAAAAATTTCTAACTGTGTATTCCGGAATCGAGCATATAATATCCCGAATTCCGGAATATTATTCCGGATTCCAAAATATAAGATCCCGGTTTCCGAAATACAGATATTCCCGATTCCGGGATATTACATACCCGATTCAAGAATATTTTTTCCGTGCAAGAACAGCTCACAAATTCATTAAACCTCTGTATATTCTCATCCCAAAAAAACTGCATATTCACCCCTCGCAAATCCACTAAATTCCCCTAAAATTCTCCCTCCACCCTTCAACCTCTCTCCAAAAAATCTAAAACCTCTAATAAAGCTGAAAGTTCCCTAAAAAAACAAATCAGCGTGAAGCAAGAAGAGAACCAAACGCGAAAAAAAAATTGTAGAGCAAGATTGGATGGGTATCAAGTGTATCGTCATTTTTTCTCGTGCCCTCCCCGACTGTTTCACGGTTGTTCCTCCCCCGGAGCGATTTTTTTTCCGACTCCGCGTAAAAAAACCGGGAGAACAAGCGGAGAAAACCAAAGAAGGAGAGAACGACCATACAGTTAGCCGCATTTCACAGCGAAACCCGTCTGGGAATACTTGCCCCTTCCACCGTTATTGTTTTTTTTTCCGGAAGTATACGAAGTTATTTAAACCCTTCATGGCCATTTCCATCGTCAATTTCACTCTCTTGAAGGAGCCCGCAATGCAACGTGCACACTTGGGAGAAATCTAGAGAGCTTGTACGTGAGAGGTAGTGCGCCGGGTGCTTCAACCCAACTGACGTTTGATGAGTTGCATTGTCGGAAGGATTCCACCCATGGCTAGAGCTGAGCTCTAAACCTCGGAATGGTGTACTCTACTTGAGGATACCATTTTGGGGCAAATGAGTATTCAAGTATTTGAGTTAGGTAGAGGAAAAATGAAAGTGGCGGTGGTGGAGAGATGGGGGAAGGATAATTGGGTTAATTGTGAGGGGCAGAGGGGGCTCCATTATCTCTAGGCAGTTTTCGAAAGGGAGTCACGATTTTTGGCGTAATTGGCGTGGGGAATGCGCTGGCATAATTCATATTTAATGAGTTTTCTTTCCAAAATTGAACGGCTTGGGTGAGGGGTTCGTTTCTGAGGATTCTCGGATATTTGTCTCATTGATACGTAGTTTTTTTCAGGGATTTTAATAAATTTTCGATGATGCTCGTACACGGAGAGAAATTTTTTGGAAAATTCTAGCGCTAGCACGGGAAAAGAGGCGCAAAGTGACGGCCAGGAAAAAATTCCAGTGCCGGCGCTAGAAATTTTATTGGAGAAAACGTGAATTTTTCTCCTTATTGCAGTGAAAATTTCACAGAAATCCCCAGAAATTTTACTAGAAATACGAGGAAATTTTACCTTAATAGCACTAGAATTTTTCACAGCCGGTGGATTTTAATTTTTTCAACTACTTGTACTAGAATTTTTCTAGAAAATTTCTCTCCGTGTACAGAAAAACGTTCCCAGTCTCCGGTAAAAACTTCTAAATATATGGCAGAGACGCAGACAGAGAAAAAAGTTGGAAAAAAAATACCGAACGACTGAAGTAATCGTGGAGCGAACTCGATTTTTAGTACTTTTTCACCCTATATCGGGGAAAAGGTACACTGTTGGAAATTTTTTGATAGAAATTTCATGGAAGATATTACTGTAAATTTGATGACAGTGATATTGAATTGGATTGAGAGAAAAAATTCTTCTGAAATTTCAAGTTTTAAGCAGGAATCATGGAAATTCATGAGTTCTCAGCGGGAGTGAGAGGGAAATTTCACAACTTGGTTGAATTTTCACAAAAATAATGGAACTGGAAAATCAAGTATTTCATTGATTTCCAGATCATTTCAACAGAAAATCAATAGAATATTTGATTTTCCAATGACAAGAATTCCTGAAATTTTAGTGGAACTTGGACACGATAAAAATTAAAAAAACACAATTCTTTAAACGTCTATGAAAAAATGATTTTCTTATGATTTAATTAAAATTATGAAAAACGGATGCTTAATCTCATTCTCTGGTGTCTAATAATGAACAGTGGGGCATTCCTCCGGGAAAAGGTGGGAAAGTGAGATTTTTCCATGAAACATGTGCCAACATGGGTTGATTTCTACATGAATCCAATTTTTTGGATGTCTTATTATACACAAAAAGTCGCTCGAAACATCTATTAAGCCACCATAGACGTTCAGATTTCAGGGGAGTTCTCCCTCAAAATTTCTCATACACTTCCAGTTCAGTTATTTCATAACAATCAACAAAAATCAGAAAAATTTAGTTGAGAACATTCTGGGATTTTCGATTAATTGAAAAACCAGTTATGTGATACTGATTATTTATGTTTTGATTGAAAATGTAAGTACACTGTTAGAAATTTTTTTAAATTTAAGTAACAGATGCATTTGAATTTTCAATATTTGAAATTTGAATTCAATTTCAGACTAAATTGCTCATGAAATTTCTGATTCATCTTGGAAATTCAATAAAATCGCGAAAATTCAGCATTACATTCCATTCAATTTTCAAAGGAGTAATAATTCAGAAGAAAAGTTGCCTGATTTTAACGACTTTCAGTAATTTTCATTATCGTATGGACTTGAAAAATCAAATTCCATTGAATATTCAAAAAAATTGACTAATTTATCAATAACAAAATCAATGTAAATTCCATGTAAATTATTCGTTGTTAGAAATTTCAATATTTTTTACTTGAAATTTCGAGAGTAATTTTCTAACAGTGTACGCTTGAAAAATCTCATCCCTCTGCTGATAACAAAATTCAAACTCCATTAAATTTTTTCCCCGTCGCATCGAATTCAACTTCCGTATCCTCAAAATCACCACTAAATTTTCCACCCAATTTAATTTTTTTTCCTAACAATGCAAGGTTCATGTAACTATATCAATTCTTTGGACTCCGAGATATTTACAATAAATAATGAAAAATACCCACAAAGTAAATGAACTCATTTTATGTTGCCACATACTAACAGAATTCTGATTAGGTTTCGCTTGATGCATTTAGAATACGCGGTTTGCTGAAAATGTACAATAGAATTTGCATATCTCACTATCTGTCTACAGGGGTCTGCAACAGTGAAGAGGGAAGGGATGATTGCGCTGAATTATAATGCGTTATCCTATATGCTGACGATCAATCTTGGGTTTCATCCATAACTCTCGTAACTTTATTGTAATTGACGTCTAATAACAAGTTTTGAGGGTTCTAAGAGTTTTTAATTTATGGTGAATCTTAAGAGGTAAGGAGAACTAGTAAGAGGAATTGCTTGAGGACACAATTGGATTTTCCATGATTGATTGAAAACGATTGTCGAAGCAACACCCAAATAATTAAATTAACTCAACTCTTCGGAGTATTAAACTGATCAATCGATCAGTGAATCACTAATGAATCAATTGATTGAGGACACTAATTCAACCAGGAACAATTCATTGAATCGTGATATTCAACTATTGAGGTTTGTCCGGGGAAAGAAGAGATTCAGGGAAAATTCCTGTGCTGACCCTGGAAATTTTATTGGGCAGCCAGTCAATTTTTCTCGCACTTGACAAGAAAGCTCTCTTGACTAATTTGTCTCAAACTGCACTGATAGACAGGATTAGTTATTATTAACAAATGGATTTTGTTGAAGGCTAGGGTCTATTTGGACTCACCGAATGTTCATTAGTTAATAGTTAACGAATGCATATTTGAGAAGTTGTAGTTGACTCGACTTCCAATTTTCAAGTGAACCATTCGTTAACCATTAACGAATATTTATTTGGTCATATTAAACTCTACCATTCGTTAATAGTTAACGAATCTCATTTGGAATGAGTGAATCATTCTATCAGTGTATTCTACCAAGAGATACTCTTCACGGAGAGGAAAATTCAATAAGAATTACCAGAAAAAAAAGATGAAGATTACGATTCGAAACGTAATCCGCGAGCGAAGTAAAATTCAATAAAACGTATGAGTCGGAACTGAAATTGTACGAATTGCCATGTAAATTCTGCCATTTGTTCCGTAAAAATTAACCACCCGTCTTATGAATCACTGCCGTGGGGACAACAAGTCGTTCCGTTATTTTTCCCCAACGATTGAGAAATTTTGGGAAACGGAACGTAGAGATAACTCACCAGCTTCATAAAAATTGTTGAACGTTCAAGAATTTTTCATTTTAGGGGCATAATAAGTCGGGAATTTCTGTAAGATTTTACTTCTTCGGGAAAAATTACGTGACAATTTCATATTTTGGTCGGTGATGAACCTGAGAATTCACTGAACATTTCAGGTCTCTTCTCTTCCATTCCTATAAAAATTGCCGGAAAGCGATTCCCCATTGCGGATTACGTGAATTCAGCTTTTGATGAATATCTCGGAATCTAAGGGAGATAGCAAAATTATTCTCACGACTTTTTTTATAACCTTCAATTGGCTCTACAAAAAACGTCGTGACGAAAATCTTTCTATCTCTTTTAGATTCCGAGATATTCGTCAAAAACTGGCCAATAGTAACAATCGACTTAACCTGGTTTACCGTTTCGCTACTGAATTGTTCCGTAATTTTTACGGAACATTTCTCTCCGTGTTCTCCCAAAATTTCACTATAAAATTTATTTCTCCATTTATTACAGTTGAAACCAAATTGCGGAGACACAAATCACAAATGGAATGCAATTCAGTTGCTCAAATGGTGTAACAAAATAACTGAGCATTTTAATTCAGCCACGAGACCCACAGGGTTTTGGAAAAGCCTCGGTGAACACCAAGCTGTCTGGTACCTCGTCCTTGTAATTAAGTTCCCAGAGTACTTTCGCAGCTCCACTTTAATGTCTCGTTTTAAATGCATTGCACGAGGGAACACTATAACTACCCCGATAAACAAATAAGGATCATCGCGGTGAAAAAAAAATTATTACCCCGGGTTTATTGATTCCTTCATACTTTAGTGATCGTAAAAGTTCGAATGAAAACTTTCAGAATTCACAATTTTTTCAAGGCAAGGTTTATCACTGTTGTTTGTTCTATAGAGGCGCGATAAAGTGAACGATATTCGTTATACTTTATTACTCTCGGTGGGTGTAACTAGCTCATGTGGGTTCCTGTACCGCTAGGTGGAAATTGGAAGTGAATAAAATTGAGAATAATTTGGTACCTAGAGAGTCGTACATAACGTATTGAGTTACTTTACCTTTTTAGTGAAATGGAGAGGAAAGAATATAAAAAGTTGAGGACATTTTTTTAAACTATTCTTTAATGTTTTTTGGTCTAAGAAATTTACTCAAAAATATTTTTATCATTTTTGTCTTTTCTTGGCTTTCGACGAAAACCAAACAATTATTAATTTCTTGTGTATTTTGGCGTGCAACATTAGAAGTAAAATCATAAGAATCATCATTCATAAGATTTTTGCATGCAGAATGAGTTATTGAAGGGTTATCTCAGATGTATTAATGATGTACTGATGACGAATTTTTAAGCAAACACTTTAAGCTATGATTGAATTCATTTGAAGCATGATATTCAAAGATATCCCCGGAATTTTAATTTTCAAAAAATACAAAATTTTAGCAAATTTTTAAATAAAACAAAATAACGATTATTGCTATTATCTTCATCTGCGAACTCGGTCAAAAGGCCATCCAACCAAATTTTTCAGTCATCATTCGATCGATTGAGAACATTTTTTTAAAGTTATCGTGGGGTGATTTTCAAAACAATTCGAAAATTGGAAAAAAACTAATCGATGAATTAAATTTTAATTAATGGCGATTGATAGGGCTCAACAATACCTACATTTGAAAAAGAAAGATTCAATTCCATGGATTCAATAGCGAACAATTGAAGAAAAACTTTGTTAGTGGAGCGAGTGCCTATACCGCCCAGCGGGTAATACCGCTCACCGGGATTTCTCAGGATTATCGGAGAAAAAAAATTTCTTTTTTTTTATTATCCAAATATTTGATAACAACAAGTAATTTCGACAAAAATTTTCAATTTTCTCCCGTGGAAACGTGGTTAAAAAAATCCCAATCATTTCCCACCGAATTCTCAAAATATTTCGACCCCAGAATTTAAGATTTTTTAAATTTCCAGTTGATCCGTAATTGAATGGAGTGCGAAATGTATGTTCGTTATATACATTTCCACATCTACTGCAACCTTTTCGATAGCAAAAAAATATCTTCATCAGTTATTACTGGCTATTTTATCAGCTTCCGTGTTTGTGGGTAATTCCACCCAGAATTTTTGATAATGTCGCCCAGGGTTTCTATAGGGCTGCTAGACTCTGCAACTAGAGGGCGGTCGAGTGACAGCTCGATTGTTTGGGGTAGTCTGTGGCCACTGGAACATCGGGTAAATTCAGGATAATTTATTATTATTCACGTGAAATCTTTCTCAAAATGGAGCCAAAGAGTGGAAACAAAGAATGAGAATAGGAAAAATTATAGCAGTTGTTCTGCATTGCTCAAAAAAGTCATCAAAACAAGGTTTTGGAAGCATACTGGATCGATATTACAACACAAAAAATTCAACACTTAAATTGGAACGATCACAAAGCTTCCATTCGGAAGCAAAAATAATATGTACGAGCAGAATAGGGATCAGTACACGGAGAGAAATATTCAAGAAAAATTACGGAACATTTCAGGTAATCCGCAAGCGAGAAGCGTTTTCAGTGAATTTCTATAGGAATATAAGAGAATAAATCTGAAACGTTCAGTAAATTTTCGGGTCTGTCACCGAAAAAATACGAAAAAGTCACGTAATTTTTCTGGAAGTTGTAAAATCTAACAGAAACTTCAAGACTTATTATGCCTCAGAACATGAAAATTCTTGGATGTTTAAGAATTTTTACGAAAAGTTCCGGAAAAATTACGGAACGTGTTGTTAAAATCTCCCCCTCACGGTGACTCATGGCTAGCCGTGAGGCGTCGGACGGATGAGTAATTTTTACGGAACAGATCGTAGAATTTACGTGACGATTGACACTTTTTATTGAATTTTACTTCGCTCCCAGATTACGTTTCGAAACGTAATTTTTACGTCTTTTTTCTGGTAATTTTTATTGAATATTTCTCTCCGTGTATATTTGCAAAACTTTAGGTGCGCAAATAAACCATATCTCGCCATCAGTCTTGATGAATCCCAATCAAATGAAATTTTCATTGCTGAAATGCTTTCCCCATTTTTGAGATAATTCTCCCCAGTTAAATCAACTAGAATACCTTAATTTCTCAGATCCCAAGTAATTTCCACGGGAATCCAGTAATTTCGTGCCTCACTCTAAAGCCTTTCCCTATCTATCCCTCATCACGTCAACCCTCTGGGAGTTCCAACGTCACCTGCAAGTTCGCTCCACACATCACTGGAATACCTTATTTTCACTTCCTCCTCCTTCTCCTCCTTTGTTCCCAGAATTTCGATAGAGTGGAATTTTCCATTTTTCTTTCCATTTATTCTTATTTTTCTCTTCTAAATCCGTTGGTGGATTTCCGGGTTATGGTGCGAGTGTAGTGGATAAAAGCAAGAGATATTCTGGCAACGAGTGTGGGATAATTCGAAAATCGACACAGAATAACGTAGTGTGGATGGTGGAGGTTTTTCCCCCAGACTTTTAGCTCAGTATTCCAGGGGCAAATTGTTTACCATGAGACGCTCCGCGTCTTTCAAACACCTGCGACAAAATTCTTGTCACGAACGCGAAACAAAATTCAAGTTAACGTAAAGAAGTTTTTGGAATTTTATCAAAAACTTTTCGCTCTCACTTTGGAACAGAAATGTAAATGGGAGCTTTCTTTTTTCTCGTATGAAATGTGTGCAAGAGGGGGAGAATTTATATTTTGATCGCGCAGTGATCACTCCATAAAATATCAAAATGTAATTCAGTGTTAAATCTGTAAAACGTGGTAGTGGTTGATTTATAGTATTAAGGTAATTAAGAAATTATATGGAGAATATTGAAAGTACGCAAGGCACAAGTGTAAGACCACGGCAGCTGTTTATTACTAGTTGAATCTCTAAATAGATGATGGTCATGGGAAAATGTGAACACAAAATACAAATTTTCTTCACATTTAAAAAAATGATACCTTATTTCAAGATTTCAAATGTCTTGAAATAAGACTTTCAATAGTCTTAATTTGACGCCTGAAAGTTTTAAGTTGAGAGTCTGGAAAGTCTTAATTTGAGACTTTGAGATGTTAATTAAACCTTAATTAGTTAAGCCTTTCGAAAGTTTCAAGTTGAGACTTTGGAACGTCTAAGAGGCTTTTGAAGGTTTCATTTTGAGACTTTCGAAGGAAGACTCAAGTTGATACTTTTGAATGCTTCAAGTCAACACTTTCGGAACTCAAATTGAAACTTGCATTCAAGTGGAGTTCTAAAGGTTTCAACTTGAGACTTGAAAATTTCAAATTAAAACATTTGAAAATTTCAATTTGAGATTTTTGGAAGTCTCAAAGTGAGATCATAATTCTCAAAACAAATCTTTTTTTTGTCCAGGCTCTGCAAAAGAGCAAGGACACTAAGAAAAATTGCATCACAATGAACACATCTGAAAGAATTCATAACTCACAACCCTCGTAGGCACTGAAAGGCAAATTCTATTTGCCAACGTCCTGAAACGAATTTACCTAATTCACTGGTTTACCTTGATCTACACAGAGAAAAAACTTCAGTAAAAATTACGTGACGACACGCAAGGGATGCCGAATCTTCTTTCGCGAATTTTTACCTAAAAAATTCGGAAAAAATTTGATGGATTATCGAAAAGTAATTGTTACGCTACGCTTCATAAAAATTCTCATGCAGACCAGTGATTTCTGCGAATTACGTTAAATAATGTTAAATTTCGTTAAATTACGAAAATTACGTTCAATAACATATTTTTTTCGTGATTTCAATGGCACTTTTTCCGCAATTTTTTTTCGATGTAAAAATTTAAATCTTGTTGCTCTTTAAAAAAATCTGTCATTCTTACCCAATCTTTCCGAACTAACATTCGAATAATTGCAAAACCAGTGAGTTAATCATGTTCTTAATTCAATCCACTCACTTAAAAGTTTTGGCTGAAATTACCCATACACTTTTTGGAATTTTTTATCAAATGACAATTCCACAAAAAATTTCAGCATTGAGAAAAAAATCAAAGAAGGATTACCAGAAAACGGCTACAAAAAATTACCAAACAAAGTAAAGTAAAAAATTCCTGAATATACAGAGAAATTCGCCTGTATTTCGAGTACTTTTTCACCAACAATTCATAAATTCTACTGATCGTTTCTTAGAAGTTACGTGACAACTGGTATATTTATCCTTTGCGTCTCGTTTTTCCCCTTGATTTCATATAAAATTTCCTGCAATCCATTCGCTCTCTGATTACTCAGATTGTTTCCTAATTTATGTGCGAACATTTTTCTCTGTGAAGTAATTTAGCCGTTAAATATTCCCAATTTTATTAACAAATAAACTAAAACTAAATTTTATTGTGATCCTGTCATGAAAATGAATAAAAAACCTGGCAATTTATTCTTGGAAGTTCTTATCAAATGACAGTTCCACAGACAATTTCATCATTGAGAAAAAAATCAATGAAAAAACACCAGAAAACGGCTGTAGAAAAATTACCAAATGATGTAAAAATTACCAAATGATGTAAAAATTCGCCTGTATTTGGAGTACTTTATCACCAACAACTCACAAACTCTACTGATCGTTTTTTAGGAATGAGGTTAAAAATGAAAAAAATTATTCTTTACATCACGTCTTTCCCATTGATTTCATGCAAAAATTCTTGAAATCCATTTCGCTCTCTGATTACCCGGCTTGTTTCTTAATTTGTATGCGAACTTTTTTCTCTGTGAAGTAATTTGGCCGTTCTGTATCTCCAATTTAATGAGAAAATTAACGAAAACTAAACTTTAGTTTAATAACGTCATGAAAATGAATAAAAATCAGGAAGATTTATTCTTAAATTTTCAATTAACAAAAAATTCTGCGTAATTTATGTTTTATAATATTTCCAAATAGTCTTTCATTATCAAATTTTTCGAATACACGATGCGAAAAACAAAATGCCAAACCGAATAATGCATCATGAATGTTATCCATAATTCATTCTACAAAAGCTTTATTTTCTTCAAAACATTTACGTTTAATAAACGATGGATGAATATTGGACATTCCCAGACCTCAAATACTGAACAATAATTTCATAAAATGAATCGTCGGACCTCCTTCAGTGATCCTTATGTGACAACTAAAAATCTTCATCTCGACATTTTCTCTCCATTGGATTTATTTTCCTCCAACAAGTTTAATCTATCCAAGATTGTCCACCAGTGACACATCACATTTTTTGTCATCCCCGAATGGACATTTTATTTTTCTGACCTGGACGGCAACGTACGCGAAGGGTCGACAAAAGCAATTTACTAGGCCACATGACACGGGTTCAAGCTACGATTGACGTCGTCCTCCCCAAACAATTCTCGAGGCGATTTTTTTAGTCTGTTTCTTATTTATGTCGACAGAAGGATGTCATAAAACTTTGTTTAGCAAAGGAGCATGTTTTTTCGCATTTTTCATGGGCAATTTGAACTAGCCGTCAGTAGAGGGGCGGCGGAGGGGGAAATAACTCAATTGGGGATGAGTACAGAATTATAGAATAACTAGGCGTCTATAGCCCCTGCTCGCACCGCTCGCCAACCCCCGTATAACTATCATGATCCTTATTCTGACCCTTGTTACGCTTAGGGGAGGGTGTGCCTGTACCGCTCAGCGGGTAATACCGCTCACCCGATTTTCTCCACAACCATCAACTTGAAAATTTCTTTCTATTCCTGATCATGAAGAATTTGATGATAAGATGGGATTGTCGGAAGAATTTCAGTTTATTTACCACTTTAAATGTGAAAAAACACGTAACGAAGTTTTGAGGTCTTTACAGTGCAAAATTTGTGGACTTGTAATTAAGGTTTTTGATAGTTTCAAATGCTGAATTCTCATATTAAACTGTGGTTATTCGATTCGTGGTCCTTTCACGCGTAATTTGAGACCAATTCGAATTCAAAACTCCACTCATGTCAATAATTATCAACAATTTTGTTGACGCCGAGCGGAGCCGGTAATACCGCTCATAGGATCGGCCACGTAGTTGCTCGACAGCACTCGAGTACAGGTTAGGTTGCGGCGCGAGCGATACACGCAAAACCCTATGAGCGGCATTGGAATCGTGCTGAGCGGTATTACCCGCCGGCGGGTAGTACCGCTCAATATGTCTTTTATTTTCAATGAATTTTGTGGATTCTAAAGAGAATTAGTCGTCTAAACTTCGAGAATAACGAGTTCAATAGTTAAAGAAGTCTCGAAAATACGTTTTTTATACTCATGTTGAAATAGAAAATATAAAAGTGGAATTTCCCCTTAAGTGGGCGGTACAGGCACATCCTCCCCTATTTGGACCCTTAATCTGACCCATATTCTTGTGACCATTAATCTGACCCATATGAGCCTTAATCGGGCCCTTGTGATCCCTATTTGGATTCTCATTCTACGCTTGTGACCTCTATTTGGACCTTTATTCTACCCATGTGACCCTTAATCTGACTCTCGTGACCCTTATTATGACCCTTGTTATCCCTATTTGGATCCTTATTCTTCCCGTGTGACCCCTATTTGGACCCTTTGCGACCCTTATTCTACCTTTACGACCCTTAATCTAACTGTTGTGTCCCTTAACTAAACCCTCATGACCCTTATTCTTAGGTTAACGGTCATACCCTTAATCTAACCGTCTCGAGTCTTATTGCGACCCATGTATCCTTTAATCTGACCCTCATAACCGTTAGACTGATCCTTATGGCCCTTATTATGACCTTCGTGATCCCTATTTGGACCCTTATTCTTCCCATGTGATTCCTATTTGGACCTTTATTCTACCTTTGCGACCCTTAATCTGACTCTTGTGTTCATTATGTGACCCTTACGACCCTTATTCCGATCCTTGTGTCCCTTAATTTAAACCTCATGACCCTTATTCTGACCCCCGTGACCCTTACACTCACCCTTATGACGTTTATTCTGACTCTCATGACCCTTATTATGGCCCTCTCGACCCTCATTTTAACCCTCGTGACCCTCATTTTGACCCTTGTGACTCTTAATTTTGGATTCTTAATTTTGAGTACCAAATTTTTATAATATAAAGAGACGAGTTAGTTTTTGGAAACTCGACCCCTGCACAGTTAATTTCGTTTTTTTAATTTAGAATATTACATTATTCATGTAAAATAGCCAGAACAATGATCCTCAAAATATTTACAATATATTCTGTATTCTTTGAGAAACATTTTTCTGGCTATTTTACATGAATGGTGCAATTTTTCATATTTAAAAAAACGAAATTCGCTTTGTAGGAGTCTAATTTCAAAAAACTAGTTCGTAATTGGTATTGCACATCCTGAGTTTTCATTTTTCACACCGAACAGTGTTGATCATTATGTTGCCGATAGCATCATATCGGTGTCAAGTTGTCCTACATTTATTGTTCAACTTCGGAATTACTATATTCACATAAGATTGGTGTTTTCCCTTTCGTTACGCAATACTCGAAGAATATCGCTGTTAGATAATTGGATTGCCGCTTGAAGTCAGTTTTTCATTCAGTTGTGCATGTCAGGATGTCTCCACCCCAGACGACATTTCATTTCACTTTCACAAGTTGGCGAACAAAGGAAAAAAAATTAGCGAAGAGAATGAGAATGGTACTTTCGTTTTTAGGAAGAGCTATTCCATGGTAAGAGCTCATAAATTATATGGCTGATTCAAGAAGATGTACGGCAGAATTGTTGAATAAAATTTTATTACCATTCGTTGTCTTGTTTACTGATTTCTGTTACAATATTCATAAAAGCAAGTAATAAATTTCCATCTTGTACGAAAAAATTGTTTCAATTTTTCATTCATTCTTTCATACCGCAAGAAAATCCCCCAGACTATCAGTCGATGAATTCGAGACTTATTTGCATTTCATGAATACTTCTTCCTATATGAAGAAAGGAGGAAGTAACTTGTGCAATTTTTCTGCGGCTCTAGACCTTCGGCTTTTGTCAATCGCTCAAGTTCTCAGTTTCCGCCTCATTCGTTCACTCATCCCCTGATCCCTATTTTTCACGAACACGTCAGCTCGTATCGAGAAGCCTACCATTCTCTGATGAATCGCACCTAAAACCATGTTTCCATCAATCTAAACCGACAGAAAAAAATTGCCGTCATCATTCTTGTTATTTTTTTTTTGTTTTTTTGTCCTAATAGAAATTCGAAACACTATTCCATTTGCATTTCTATTGATTTATTCATTTATTACTTTTTAAATCGGAATTTGTCACAAGAAGCTTGCGACTGGCCATCGGACCTTCACCCTGAGGACCTGCATCCTGATATATACAGTTGATATCAATGGGCTGTTCACAAGTGTAAGTGTGGCGGCACTCGCTGATGTAATCAAGTGTAATACTAGTGAAATCAATGTAATTACTGTAATCACATGATTATCATATGTATAATCAAGTTTTATTCTCCTTTACCTCAAATACTTCGCGTTTGTTGCACAACAAGGTCGTATATACACTTGTTCTAGGAATGGTAAATCTTCACGTTTCACATGATTCTGAGTAATCTGACCCTAACTTTTTCAGATATTATTTTTAATCTTTTTACGAAGTTTTGGAAAAATTTTGGAAAATTGTACCAAAAGGTTGAAAAAACATATTTTCAGGGTATGGTGAATTTTGCCGTTTGGATGATTCTAAGTCATCTGAGCCTTTTTGAAATGAACTTTTTTTTGATGGAAATGATGGAAAATGAAATGTTTCCAAGTTCCTTATAAAAAGTTAAAAGAAAATAGTCTCGAAAAGTTAGTCTCAGATGACTCAGAATCGCCTGAAATGTAAGGATTTACTGTTCCCTGAAAATGTATTCATACAACTTTTTGTTACAGACTTTCAAAAATTTTCCAATTTCCCTTTAGAAAGTTCAAAAAAATTGTTTCTAAAAGTTACGCGCAGATTTGACTCAGAATCGCCTTAAACATGTAGACTTCCTATTCCCTGAGAAAGTTTTTATACGACCTTTTTGCACAATTTTTCAAAATGTTTCCAAATTTTCTTTAAAAAGTTCAAAAAAATAGTCTCCAAAAATTGGGCTTAAATGACTCAGAATCATCTGAACCGTGGAGATTTACTATTTTCTGAGAAAGCGTTTTTACGACCATTTTGCACAAATTTTACGGATAATTCAAAAAAGTGTTCATACCACCTTTGTGCACAATGCACGCGACTTATCGATAAATGCGATTCCTTCGGTCCGATCTGTCGGTCAACCCTCATTTACCACAAACCAATGCTAAACTTCACACTTTGCGATGCAGTGAATTGGAGTCTAGCTAGAAAGGTACCTTTTCTACTCCTTCGTTTTTTCCTCTATTCATTCCACGTTCCCTAGATTGGAAATGATTTTATGCTGGTTGAAGCCGTTTAACGCTGGTGAGACCGAAGTGAGAAATAAAACTAAAACGGAAAAGTATGGAGTAGTCTAGATGTAGAGGGGGTGCAGACACTTAAAACGGCGGGGAAAAGAGGAAAAACGAGGTTCTGCAATCGCAGCTGCAATGTCTCTAACTCGAACAAAGTGGATACGTCCCGTATGACGCCCGGACGCTATAAACTCACGATTTTCTTTTCCCCGAGGTTTCTTTATGCCACTCATTCTTCCGATGATATTTTCTTTCATCTCCAACCGAGGAGACAGAGTGACAAGCGGTCGTTAAAAAATTTCATGATCGTTTGTGCTACATGGGGATGCATAAAAATCGGCAAATGGCAACGATAAACACTGTAAGAATGGAAGAAAAATAAGATCATTCATGAGGACGGTGAACTCACTCAAAGAGATTAAGTATTATTTGAATACATGTTTTTTCACAAGACTAGTGACACTAAAAATTAAATAAGCATGTATTTGAGGAAGTGATCTTTGTTCTAACTCATCCGGAGTAACCACAATACAAGTGTCGCATAAATTGAATCATACACGGAAAACAAAATATCCTCGCATCGAGGATATAACAGCGATCGGTCGACAATCATTGAAGTTGTAATGTTTTGTAATATTATTAGAAGATGCACATTTATATTGCTATGGTTTTATTACCTTGATTGAAATTTGAAAATAATAAAATAATTCATAATTTAAATTTTCTATTAACTATTGAGTAAATAATTCTAAAGTTCATAAGAGGATTTTTCGATTAGACATCTAATGGTCAAACTTCTGACACGATTACTAGTTGATAGATTATTTCGGAATTTGAATATTCGATTGGTGATTAATTTGGGAATTGAAAATTGTTGGGTAATATTATCGGTTAACATAAGCTAAATTTAACTTATTGGGAAATTGATGATTATTCTGATCCCTGGTATATAATATTCGGAATACGGGATCGTACATTCTGGAATCCGGAATAATATTCCGGGATTTGGGATATTTTTTTCTCGATTACGGAATAATATCCCGGAATCCGGATTCGGGATTTTTTGCTCAATTCCTGAATGATATTCTGGATTCTCAGGACGAATGTTAATCGAGAAGCGAAATGTAATTTAGTGAACAAATACTGGTTTTTAGTGGATATCTTCCGATTTTCTCGGTAAAAAATATATCTATGGATACAAAAATTATCCGCCTGTTTAGTGAAATTTCCCACACTGACAGGGGATTGTATATTTTGTAACCGTCTGAAGGTAATGGGGTCATGGGGACGGAAGTGAATTATTACCAAACAGGTTCGGTACAAATTATTCTCCATTACAGAAAAAGTATACGAAAAATTGGAGCAATTATTCACGCTCACTGCGATAATTTTTGATGGGATACAGAGTAAATTTTATAGCTTCGGTACAAATCACCCTCACTCATTAAATTTTTCCGGGCCAACGGAGTCAAATTCACTAGGGGAGGGGAGGGTAAAACGGACCCCTAGGGCAAAACTGACCTTTGACAGAAAATTGGTAATTTTTTTTTTTTCCTTCAAACCAGGAACACTGAATGTGTTGAATTAAAAGTGAGTTTCTTGGATCGTAACTGTCACAGGGGTTTTATAGACAAGAAGTGTCGTTGAACCGCAATTTTATCAGATTTAGTAATCACCTCAAATCACGAATGACTTAAATTTCTTACAATTTTGCTTCCATTCGCAAGTAAAAACAAAAATTATCAATTTTCTGTCAGTGGTCCGTTTTGCCCTACGGTTTGTTTTGCCCGCCTGGTCCGTTTTACCCTACCCTCCCCTATTAATCTTGCATTTTTTTCTCCTATTTAAGGTACAAAAGCACTGGAAATCGAGGTTGCTCCACGATTATTTGACTCGTTTGGTAATTTTTCCCCACCTTTTTCTCTATGTAGCCTCAAATGCTGCGCTCTGATTGGTCGAAATTCGATTGGAAAAGATCGTCAGTAGTAATACTTCAGGAGCTTCAAAATTATCGGGTATTTCCCGATAGCTTCATTGCAAACAAATGAGTGTCAAGTCTTTCTGTAAAACTTGGCACGATTGTTTGTTTGCAGAGGAGCTTGAGGAAAATACATTGGAACTTCCATAACTGCTCACCTTCGTAAGTGCACACTGTCCCATCGCACGCGGGGAATCGTTCCCCCACCACTACAATTCCCCTTTATGACCTTTCTCTCTCTAACCTGTTTCATTCTTTCTTCAATGCGCGAAAACTGTGCGCAATCACTGATCTCTATAGAGATCAGTGTGCGCAATAGGCCGCCTTGTGGCTCCTTCCCCCACCATTGCCTCTACACGCATCTGTTTCTAACTCAGCGCTTTCGCTCTTTCGCTGGCGAAGAAGGGTCCTTTCGTAAGTGCAAATTCCGAGAACTCAAACCCCGGGAGCCGTGCAGTTATGGAGGTTCCACTGTACCCGATTAATTTTGAACCTCAAGGGGTATTTGTCCGATTGTTTTTCCCAATCGGATTTTGGCCAATCAAAGTGCAGTGGACAACATCAGGAGGTCAATTAGGGAAGATTGGAACAATGATTAACTCCTCCATCCGGGCCATTAACGATCATAAATTAGCAGAAAATGAAATAAAATTCAGTGATTCTAATTTTGCCAACGTTTCGAGCACTATGTGTGCTCCTCATCAGGGCAATATTTNGAAGATTGGAACAAATTATGTTAATAGAATAATCCGATTTCCATAGACTTTCAAATACAAGATTCGATCTGAAATGAGCAGGTACGTCCAAATATTCAGGTAAAGAAAATGAAGAGCTACTACGAAATAGTCGAGAATTAGGACGAAATATCCGAAATAAAACTGTCGGGCAGCCTCACATACTGCGCGGCTAGATGAGGAAACTTCGTCTTCCTGTTGCTAAAACATTTCGAATTGAATTGAAGTTTCAAAGAAATTTGACATTTCATTGCTCTCCCCCTCAATTGAACTCAATATTACCCTTCTAGAAAATACTGCCACCCCGTCCATGAAATTCAAATTTTCCCAACATTGTATTGTTAAAATAATTCATTTCTCAACTTGCTGTTAAAATTGAAATTGAAAATTCAAAGAGTTCAACTCAGTCCTTTTCATTTGTTCCACAAAGAGAGAATGTTATTCTCAACTTTTATCATTTCTAAACTAAATATTTTCTCAAAGTTCATTCTTCTTTGTTGTCACGAGTCTCCCGTCAAAAGTTGAGAGAAAATAAATAAAGCCGTCTAGTTACTCAAGCGAAGCAACTTGCTTTTCACTGCCTAAAAATGAGGACAATGGACTCGGAAATATACGGAGGGAAACCATCGAAAAGCGTGCGCGCCCCTGCGACGACTTGCTACAAACCTGCTCACCCCACGCAACCGTGGATACAATGTTTTCCTGCTCGTCCCCCCTCCACAAAGGGCGAATGGAGAAAAAATAATAACTGAAGGAGTAGTTTCACATACTCTCCTGGAATCATAAGGGAAATTTATTGTTCGGGGATATTTGCTCAGATAATTGAAATTCAACTTCTGAAAACTATCAGATCAAATTATTGCTGTAGTTTTTGTACGGGCGGAAAAAAACCAGAGGAAAGTTGAAAAATAATTATCGATAAAACATCTTTTCATGATTTATTCCGAGATTAGATTTCTTTTAGTCATGTCACTCTTCGATGATGATAAAATAATATGAAATGGGCACATCATCATCCAATACAAAATTGGGCGAGATAATAATAATAAACTTTTTCTTTAATTGTTCGTTAGTAAATCGATGGAATTGAATTTTTTTTCAAATGTAGATATTGTTGAGCCTTATTCATCGACATGAATTGAAATTTCGTTCATATATTATATTTTTTAAATTTTGAATTGAAAAAAAATCGGTTGTCCCACCATAATTGAAAAAAAATGTTCTGAATTCATTGAATGACGATTTAAAAAATTTGGATGTCTCTTCGATCGAGTTTGAAGATGAAGGCGATCATGCTAAAAATTCTATTGATGATATTATTGAAATATTTGTTTCAAAGCCGCTCTGTCGAAGTTAAAAGATCGTTGCGACACCTACATTAGTTGATTTGATTTTTATGATGATTTTTGTAAATTTAGAATTTTTCGTAAATGGCTCTGAAAATTAACTTTCTGATGGTTTCTTCAAATATAATGTTTCAAATTAATTTCATAATAAAGATCGCGTCATTCTTCTATTAGATTTACAAGAGAATTTCGGAAATTATCCTCATAGTATTCTAAAGCGTGTTGATTTGCCATCTTGTGAAAAATTTACTTCCACTGATTTTTTTTTTAATTAAGCATTAGAAATCGATTTACAAGGTTTATTAGCTATGATTGAATATAATATCTAATATATTTCACTACAGGACTGGGGCTGATAGACTGACCGGGGGAAAAAAGGCGGAATTTACAAAAGATCGTAAGATTTATGTGACTCTGGGCGTTTTAATCGACCAGGCGCGTATATATCTATCTATCTACCTAATATATTTCACTATCTATCATTGGTCCGCATTCATCAGATTTTCAGGTCACACTCTTTGAAGAACTTATCAATAGCATCGATAATAATGGGATTTAACTCCTATATAATATTAAGCATTCTACAAGATAGGTTTACTGTATTTCACAACTTTCAATATCATTTTTTTTCTCTGTTCTTCAAAACGTCGGCATTGCCACACGATGTGATCGATATCTTCTTCACTTCCACTGATTATTTGAAAAAAAAGAAATGTTCAAAGTGATGGATTTATCATTAAAACGACCTACTTCGACTTCACTTTCATCGAATAAATGGATGGTATAGATATATATCATTTCATATTTGAAATTTCATCAAATATTAAACTAAATTAAAAATATAATACAATTGATAAAGTAAAAATTTCACTGAATTTAAAAAAATGATATGAAACGCTGAATTATACTACAGAAGCAGATGATGTACAAAATGACCCTTCAAAAGCATATTGCTAATAAATTAACAAAACCCTTATACACTGAGAAAATGATTGTTTTTTGAGAAGTAATTCTTGTATCACGAAGTTCGTGGCTTAAAAATTACTAAGCGCACAATATCTCACACTAAGAAAAAAAAATCTTACGCCAAGAAATTTTATTCTTGTCCGAAAGATGAGGACCATTTCGTCATATCAAGAAAACGAGTTCTCGAATCAATTCAAGTGGTTTTTGCATTGAAATATTTTAGAATTGAGGCTGAAAAACTATAAACTGAATTAATTTAATTTTACTTGGTTTAAGAAATCGCTTTTTTGTCATCAAGAAATTGTCCCCATCTTTAGGACAAGTACACAATTACTTAACGAAAGTCTTTTTTTCTTAGTGCAAGATATTTTACTCCTGAAAATTTTCAAGCCAGAAGTTTCTTGATATAAGTAAAGACATATTTCTCAAAAACATTTATTTTTAGCAATGTACTGTATTAATATAAAACGAATTTCCCACTTGTTTTCCATTTGCAAGATATTAAAAGTACTTCCGAGTTTCAAAATGAGATTTGACTAATCAGAATTGTCATATGGGTTCATCAAGAGATATCGACGATTGAATTTCCACCGATTCCCCCAATACTTAAAACATAATTGTCATTTGTTGTATTTTTTTGTTTATTCCATTTCATCGTATACCTTTCGGTTTTTACGGTTTCTATTCCTTCATCCTGTTCGTTCCGCATGTTTGTTTTTCCCAAATGCTCTTTTCAGTTTTTCCAAACAATGTTTCTTTCCTGAGGTGTTCCCGCGCAGTCACCCATCCATCTAGTGACCACACTCAGCGCTGCTTAGCTCCCCAAAGCCAAGCCTACCCACCACCGCAGTGCGCTAGCCCCGTAGGACTTGTCATTTGTTGTAAATTATCTTGATAATGAGGGATTTTAAGGAGTAATTTCATACTTTTTTATACAGAATTTTCTTATTAAAAAAAATTCTCTTGACATTGTTCTCTAAATTGTCTCGTTTTCGGAATTATTTCATGCGTATCAACGAACATGTTCAACTGTTCACTCAAATACAAAATAGAACGTCTGAGACGTCTGAGGTAGTCTTAAGAATTACCTAGACGTCCCCAACCAGTTTGTAAGACCGAGCTTTTGATACGCTTGGAATCCGGAGGACCGTTCGCGGTACAAATTGCCCCTTTCGTGCAAAAATTACCGACAAGCAAACAACTCGCTCATCCCCATAAGGTACAACTTCTGATAAGCCACGTCGTTCAGCTCATCCGTGAATTCACATCCTAACCTCTCTCAAAATCCAACCCATGGTCAGCATTCTCTTGGCGATTGCCTCCGCAGATGTCCACATAAGCATGACCCATCTCCTGTATGAGAAGCCCTACCAACACAGACCGGTTCAACTCCACAGAAAACAAAGCTTTCTTCGTAAAGTCGGCACAACCGAAACAACTCTTCTTCCTTTTCGTTCGGGCAAAACTATATCCATGTAGACCATTATCAAAAAACTGCTGATTTAGAGATACGATCGAGAGAAAAATATCAGGTTTCCTTCCGAGAACATCTCCAGTAAAAGCAACAAGCTCTACGGAATGGGACTCGAGTAAAATCCTTCTCACCGATACGAATTGAGTTTATTGTAAACGAAGAAAAAAGTTGAAGGAAAATTATCTAGAAAATCACGACTAATTTAACTAATTAAAACAAATCGCTCGGAAAGGAAAAACTTCACTTTAATCAATTTGATAAAATTTGACTTTACTTTAATTGATTATTTGAAGCTTCATTTGCTGGACGCAATATTTTTGAATATGAACCTTCCAAATGATTTAATCATAGCTTAAAGTAGACGGTTCAATATGCCATTTTGTCCAAGCTCAAAGATGATATAGGGTACACTGTTAGAAAAAACATGAAATTTCATGGAGAGTTGACTACTAATTTGCAGGACAGTAACACTGAATGCGATTTAGGAGAAGAAAATCATGAAATTTCAGGTTTCCCTGAAAATTCTGTAAAATTCCAGAATTTTAAACAGCATAAAAGGGAGAGTAGCTCAATTTATTTGAATTTCCAATTTAATATGAATATTCAGTGCCAAATTACATTGAATTTNAGCATGAATGACAAAAAAAATTTTAACACTGTAGCTGGTGCCTGTACCACCCAGCGGGTAATATCGCCCACCCGTATTTCTCAGCATTGGCTCAGAAAAAAAATTTTGTTCTCTTTTTTTGAGTTTTTGATGCAAATATTTGATAACAAGTAATTTCAACAGAAATTTCCAATATTTTCCCGTGGAAACCTCGTTAAAAAAATTCAAATCATTTCCTATTGAATTCTTAAAATATTTCGACCCCAGAATTTGAGATTTTTCAGATTTTCAGTTGTTCCATAATTGAATGGAGTGCGAAATATATGTTCGTTATACACTTCCACATCCATTGCGACCTTTTCGATAGCAGAAAAATATCTTCATCAGTTATTATTGGATATTTTATCAGCCTCCGCGTTTGTGAGTAATTCCGCCCAGAGTTTGTGAGTAAAGCCACTCAGGGTTTCTATAGGGCTGTTAGACTCTGCAGCTAGAGGGCGGTCGAGTGACAGCCCAATTGTTTGGAGTAGTCCGTAGCCACTGGAACATCGGGTAAATTCAGGATAATTTATTACACGGAGAGAAACATTCAGTAAAAATTACGTATCTTTTCCGTAATTCCGGAGCGAAATGTGGTTGTAGGAAATTTTACGGAACTGTCACAGAATTNTAAAAGGGAGAGTAGCTCAATTTATTTGAATTTCCAATTTAATATGAATATTCAGTGCCAAATTACATTGAATTTTCACTGGAATCTGAAATTTCGTGATTTGTTCCCTCCTAAACCGCATTTAGTGTCACTGCCCTGATAATTCAAAAATATATTTAGTGGAATTTTCTCGTTTTCCATTTATTTTCAGGGAAAAATGGAACTGAAATTGACAGTTCTCTTTGATTTTTCCACGAAATTCTAAATTTTCAATGACGAAATTCCTTGAAATTTCAANTTCTATAGGGCTGTTAGACTCTGCAGCTAGAGGGCGGTCGAGTGACAGCCCAATTGTTTGGAGTAGTCCGTAGCCACTGGAACATCGGGTAAATTCAGGATAATTTATTACACGGAGAGAAACATTCAGTAAAAATTACGTATCTTTTCCGTAATTCCGGAGCGAAATGTGGTTGTAGGAAATTTTACGGAACTGTCACAGAATTTTTTGTTATTATTGGATATTTTATCAGCCTCCGCGTTTGTGAGTAATTACGCCCAGAGTTTGTGGGTAAAGCCACTCAGGGTTTCTATAATTTATTACACGGAGAGAAATATTCAATAAAAATTACGTATCTTTTCCGTAATTCCGGAGCGAAATGTGGTTGTAGGAAATTTTACGGAACTGTCACAGTATTGTTCCAGAGCGTTCCGTAATTTTTATCTGAATCTCCTGTGAAAAATTATGATACCGTCACTTAAATTTTCTGAGTCTATTCCGTAATCGGTGAGCGAATTGTGAGTTGCGTAATTTTTACTGAACATTTCTCTCCGTGTATGATTCACGCGAAATCTTTCTCGAAATGAAGCCGAAGAATGGAAACGAAGGATGAAAATAGGAAAAATTATAANAAATTTTCAATGACGAAATTCCTTGAAATTTCAGCGGTAATTAAATTCGATAAAAATTTCCAAAAAGTGCACCGGAAATTTGAGAAATAGTTATTTGTGTCACAAGGCCCGTAAGTGGAGGTTTGCGATGAGTGCTGCTAACTCACACGAATCGCAAACCGACACTACGGGCCGAGTGGCACATACTATTTTTTGTCATGAATGCCCGGGGGTGTGGGGGGGGGAGGAGAGCGGGGTCCAGGGGCCGCAGGCCCCNTATTCCGTAATCGGTGAGCGAATTGTGAGTTGCGTAATTTTTACTGAACATTTCTCTCCGTGTATGATTCACGCGAAATCTTTCACGAAATGAAGCCGAAGAATGGAAACGAAGGATGAAAATAGGAAAAATTATAACAATTGGTCTGCATTGCTCAAAGAAGTCATCAAAACAAGGTGGGCGGTATTAGACGCATGTCGGGCGGTATTACCCTCAAAGTTCGATTGCATCGCTCACTGGCCGATGGCAATTGAATTACATAATTAAATATGTTTAATGTTAATAAAAAATCTGTCTTCTTCACATCTTCGAATAAACACCTCGAAGAACCCATTCTAACCGTTTATGACTCCCTATAGAGTGTGAGGCTGGAGAAAAAGAATTATTTCCCTCAGGTGGGCTGTACGTGCACCAACTACCCTAATATGTGGCGCACCAAGGGCGAAAAGTACTATTTTTCACACACCTGCACGGACAGTCCACATTAAGCGGAAGGAAAGTGAATACTTTCCGCCCTACGGTGGAGGGATAAATCCCACTAGTGGTTTAGAATTATAACTTTGGAATTTAACTTTTAGAATTTATAACTTCATTATAATAACTGTTATCTGACTGATTACAAAGAGTTTACGACTTTTGTACGCGGCGGGGTCCAATTCAGCTCTGATCTGTGCAGACTTCCAAAGCCTCTTAAATAATACATTGATTGTTTATATTTCGTCACTTGGTCAGCAGAATCCAGTTACGCTGGCAAGTATCACGTTGACGATGCTGTATCTCCAAATAGTCAACAATAACGCCGTTGACCGAATCTGGGGCATAACAATATTCTAGATAATTCTCATTATTTCAGGAATCCCCATCAGTATAAAATTTCTGGAATATTACAAGAATTTGACCCTTATATTAATAAAGGTTTAAAATATGTTGATTCAATTTTTCAAATAATAGAATATTAACAATCGGATTTTTTACGAATAATGATGTATTTAAAATTTGTTGATATAAAACTGTAAATTTACTACTAAATGAAGGATTCAAATTTCTTGAAAGGGGGTTTTCGATTACACAAATAATCATCAATCTTCCTACCTCGGTTATTGATTGATAAAATAGTTGAAAATTTGAATATTTGAATTGATGATACTTAAGTACTCAAAAAATTTCAAGAATGATGTTATCTAATTGATGGCAACAATATTTAACTGTAATAAAATATTACAAATGGCTATCCCTGCTTTATTTAATTTTTTTCTCTGTTCAGTGAAAACGCTTCCATCGTGTCATCAACGAATTCAATCGCATCACATGTGCAAAGTTAAAACTCCCCGCTCCGAATTCGATAAGATAACTTGCAAGCCACCCCATACTGAGCCAGAAAATAAAACAAAACACAAGTCTAAAAATCCCCAATTCTTCAAAAAAATCCCATAATCCTTTCAATCAAGAAACAAGCACAACTTGGAAGCTCTCCAAAATAACATCAACCGACTCCCCTCCTCCTATCCCTCTCATTAAATCCCAACAAAAATCGACAAACCCGCACCAAAAAAAAGAAACAACAATTTACGATTTGTTTTTCATCCCAGCGAAAATGATCGCAATGTTTTTCCCGTTGCTGCCCTCCCCGTGACCCAGATTCTTCTCCCTCCGTGCCATAAAATCGTGGAGAAAAAAAAAGCGTTGAAAAATGAAGGATACAAAAAAAAAGTAACGGCAAAATGTAATGCAAAATGTCCTATAATCCAGTGAGGTCAACGCGCACTCGAGTCCCAAGGTTTTTCAGCTTTATGCATCCGTAAATCGTTGGCGGTTGCTTAACACTCTAGGGTGCCTAGGATGAGAGAATGTACCGACGATGTCGAGACTTGGGTTGAAATAGTTTTAGCATAAAACCCCGTGGCCACTACTAACCCAGTGATGCACTTCCTCTTGCTCCAGAGACTCAGTCCTGTTTATCCCATTCTCCTTTATTCTCGCGGGACATTCACCGATTTATGGATAAAGCGTTGTGTTCACACACTATCCCTCACTGACTCCTGAACTACCTTCTAGTAAGTGTGTGAGATTCCGTACTGGAAGGAGGGGTGGGAGGGGGTTAACGTGTGTGAACCAAGCGGTGGAATAAATTGTTTGGGGTTTATGGCCAGTCTTTTGAGCGGTGATGTTCGTCTGGATTTTATACTTCCTCTTGAAGGATTATGAATATTTTTGATGGGCTATTGGGTGATGAGGGTCTTGGGATGATATGTTCAGGGACCATCAAGATGGTTGGAAGGGCTTTGGTGGTTTCTCTGCAAAGGGAAGGAGAATTTTTGGTAGTTGAGGAATTGAGGAATACACATGTATTCACCCATTCTAGCCATTGCCAAATTCAAGATACGCTGTTAATAGTACATTAGAGTACAAGGGCACAAATTTCGTTTTCAACGAATGTGTGTACAGACCTCGCCTTCGGCTCGGCCTGTAAACTACACATTCGTTGAAAACGAAATTTATTACCGAGTGCTTTATAGTATTTTATGTCAAGTCGTGCAGAAGTCGAGTTTTGAGCAAGCTGCGCGAAGCGCAGCGTGCGATAAACTCGACTTATTGCACGGCGCGACATAAAAAATTTTGTCTGAAATTTCCGGTACACTTTCGAGAAATTTTGATCGAATTTAATTACCACTGAAATTTTGAGGAATTTCGTCATTGAAAATTCAGAATTTCGTGGAAAAATCAAAGAGAATTGCTAATTTCAGGTCCATTTTTCTGACAATGAATAGAAAACCAGAAAATTCCGCAAAATATTTGGTAGATTCTCACAACTCTATTAATAATGGAGAAATCTTAGATGAAAGTTTTTTCTATTTCTTTTTCAATTACATCTGACGGCTACAGTTTCAATTTTACAATAAAATGTTAAATAGTTTTTCTTAGGAAAAATCCTGAATTTCCCGTAAAAAACGTCAATTTTTTGGTTCCATTAGTCCTTGATCCTTAAAATCAACTTTTTCCTCGAAATTATGCGTAAATTCATTGTTCCACCGCATCGAATTAAAAATAAATTTATTCATTCGAAAGAACATATTTTTTTACGCATTCACCTAAGATTTCAAATTGGGATTCGTGATGCAAACTAATCACTTCCACTAGATGTGTGCAAAAATCGACAATTTCCTTGAAATTCCAAGGATTTAATGTTCGACAACAGGATAAAATTATTTATAAACAGTGGAAAAGTCATTTTTCATAATTGCTTTTATCAATTTTCTAACCGTTGCACACAACCGTGCTTTCGTTGCAAAGAAAACCTGAAATTAAGCCTTAAACCTTAAAGTAAACCTTAAACCTTAAACAATTTCTATCCGGCGTACCAATTTAAATGCCCCCACTCCAATTGCCCGCGAGTTTAAAAACTCATAGTTTCCCCTTAAAATGGACAAAGTTCTCGTAACGCACCGCAAAAATTTCGCTGCTGACAAAATAAACCCGTTGTACCGTGCTAGCAGAGTAATTTTTCTGGTATATTTTTTCTCCGTGCCGAACTATATGCACTGACAGAAATGGTGGAACGATTCAGTTGCACCCAAGCGAGGCTTCTTAACTGTTACCGAGATTCCCTAATAGTTAACGAATCGTGGTAATAGTTAAAAAGTCTCATTCGGTTCCACTAAACCATTCTATCAGTGTGCTAAGAACTGCAGCAGTTTGTGATCGAGATAATCGAACAGACCCTTGCATTTCATAATTTCAGTTGAGAAATGCAACAGCTGTATTCATCATGAACCTCTCGATCTCTGACCTGATGTTCTGCTGCTTCAATCTGCCATTAGCAACATCAACCTTCTGGCACAGCTCCTGGCAGCACGGAGCCCTACTCTGTCGTCTGTTTCCCCTGCTGCGTTACGGTCTGCTCGCCGTCAGCCTCTTCACTGTCCTCGCCATAACGATAAATCGATACGTCATGATCGGCCACCCCCGCCTCTACCCCAAGTGAGACCAAATATTCATAAATTCAACCCCAGATTTATATTCATTCTCTCCACGAGATGACTTCCCTTTTTTTGCAGACTGTACAAACCGAGGTATCTAATCTTGATGGTGCTCGCCACATGGATATCCGGGTTTGGGGCACTCGTTGCAACCTGGTTCGAGCACTGGGGTCGCTTTGGCCTGGACCCAGTTATTGGATCCTGCACGATAGTACCAGATGTTAACGGCCGCTCCCCGAAAGAATTCCTATTCATATTGGCATTTCTGACACCCTGCATTGCCATTGTCGTCTGCTACGCCAGGATTTTTTATATTGTCAGGAAAACTGCGCAGAAAAGTAGGAGGAGGGAGAAAGCCACCACTAATCTTGTTAAAGCAAGTCTCGAGGTAAGTTTTTCGTAGTTATTCTGGACATTCCTCATTACAGAGATAATTGCGACACTAACTGAAATTTATGCAGATAGTTTCAAAGTGTCAAATAACCTTTTGTGCGGTCACGAAACTTAAGTAAAGAGAGTATTGTGATTTCTGATTATTTCTTTCGGCACTATAGTTTCAAAATGACACGAAAAAAAAATGTCCGCGAATGTGGTATATCATATTCTGGTATCAGGAATATGCAGGCTATACCATGAAAACACGAAAAGTATGGATGCTTGATTGAAAAAGTATGGGAAAAAGAATAGATACTACAGAAATATTTTCAAAACCGAATGCTGACAACTGACTTGTTACAATAAAAAAAAACATTGGTGTACATCAGAGGGAAAAATCAGTCTGAATCAAGTCGGATTGGATCATGCCGTCAATTCGACATGAGAAACACGTCGATTCCCGGCAGTTGGATTCGGACAGATGCAAACCGGAATATTGGTCTGATTCAAGTCGATTTTTCGACTTGATTCAGACCGATTTTTCGGCAGTCGGATTAGGACAAATGCAAACCGGAATATTGGTCTGATGCAAGTCGATTTTTCGACTTGATTCAGACCGATTTTTCGGTTGGATTCAAACCAATTTTTCTGTTTGTTTTAAGTCGATTTTTCGATTTGATTCAAGCTGACTTTTCGATTTAATTCAAGCCGACTTTTCGGTTTGATTTGGATCGATTTTTCGGTTTGCTTCAAGCCGTTTTTCTGTTAGATTCAGATCGATTTTTCGGTTTGATTCACGCCGGTTTTTCTGTTTGATTCAAGTCCATTTTTCGTTTTTATTCATACCGATTTTTCGATTTGATTCAAGCTGACTTTTTAATTTATTCGAGCCGATTTTTGGTTTGATTCAAGCCAATTTTTCGGTTTGATTCAAGCCGATTTTTCGGTTTGATTCAGACCGATTTTTCGGTTTGATTCAAGCCGATTTATCCGTAAATTCTCCGTGTACATTGTCGATGAGGTCCCCTTCGGAAACCTTATACATGGGGTAAGGAAGGGGTTGTACATCGAGAATTCAGTATACCCCTCTCCGCCCTGCCGTAGACGACTTAGTACTTCGGTGAATTTTTCAAGGATATCTCCGAAACTAAGAGAGTTAGCGAATTTTTACTGAAAAATTTGGGGAGAGAGGGGTGGGTTCTGATTTTTTACCCCGCTACGACATTTTATGATTTTTTTCGTTTCGCCAGCGAATGACTAGCAAAAATGACGAACATTTTGAAAAAAGAAAAATTGAAATCTGACCCCTGGCTTGAGAAATATTAAAGAAAATAGTTTCACATACAAAGTTTAACATCTCCGGAACTACTCATCCAATTTCGCCCAGCCAAAACACGAAACTTTTACTATCATAAGGCGTAAAATACTAGGAAGTATGAAGTTTCTATTTCGATTATTTTTTAAGTTATCGTGGTAACAACAACTGCTTAATTAATTTGCCGGATTAATTTCGTCGAAAAAATGAAAAAGAATACAAAAAAATGCAATTTTTCATAACCGGGTGGCGAAATTTTCATTCGATAAGATAATCTTCTTTTTCCGTACACTCCTGTTCTCACAATTGCCCTGTTTTGTTCCAAAAACTCATCAGAATTCAAATTGATTTGATTCTGTTCCCAATTCCACAGGTGAAATTCACAAAAAATTTTGAAGACTCAGCGCTGGGCTCTAGTTGCGGTCCCACTGCCACATCCACAACAGAAAACGGCGGTTCTCCAACAAAAACCGATCGTTGCACCCCCCACTACATAATTACCCCCCAATCCAGCCTGCTCCCCGAAAACATGCCCACCCCCTCCTCCCCACCTTTGGAAAAAATAACGGAAAAAAATGAGGACACCTCCCCCATTGATCCCAACTGCTGCACCGTAAATGACCCCTCCAGCACCTCTTCCAACTCCAACTCCAGTTCAAACTCACCAAGAACTATTCAGGATCCATTCCCCGAGTCTCTCAAGGAAAATGGAACCGCAAACTCCACTGCATCAGGAATATATCCGGTAATTCCGAACTTCAGCATCTCGCATGTGGATAAAACCGAGGACAAGTCGGAGGAGCAACAGATTCTCTCCTCGAAGATGTTAGAGAGCGATATTCAGTGTCTCCAGGTGCCAAATCGTTTCCATAAGGATGAGTCGTCTTCTGAGGGACCATCGAGACCTCAATCCTCTTCATCTAGATACGAACCTTCGGAAATTTCGGAGGAATTTCCATCGTCGAGGTATGTATGGAGGATGAATCTAGTGATGTGTAAGAGATTGTAGGAGATTTTTTCATGTTTTTTTACACTCCTGCAAACGAAAAGTGCCTTTTCGTTTTTCGTTTACTTTTCGCTTGTAAACGAAAAAGGCACAGTTCGGCCACACGCTGGTGGTGATATCACTGTCAAAAAATATTAAAATAAACATATGTGAGACGAAAATTTTCATGAGTGGAAAGGTACCAATCACACGAGTTCGTATCGAAATATACTATTTTTACCGACTGTGAAATTTCATGAGACGTTTATCATGAAATGCGTGAAGTTAGACAAATGCTGTCAAAAAATCATTCTTGATAGTTTTTTCCAGCACTACTCACTATTGAAATGCTTCAATAATTAAAAACAAAGTAGGTATAATAAAAATGCGATTCCTGCTCGTTATTAAATTATGTCAATAATTGAGGACACATTTAGTAATAAGCAATTCTAAGATTTCTTTCTTTCTCTTTGAAACCCTTTTAAGTTTTAAAGATTTCTTCAACCAGTCGGGGAATTATCTAAAAAATGATCATGAAATGCTTTTCGATAATTCTCTTCATGTCAAACATTTGTAGCTGAAATTCTCGGCAACCTTCCTGGAAATTTTTACTACATTCTAATTTCACTGAAATTTCAAGGAATTTCGCCACTGGAAATTCAAAATTCCACAGAAAAATCAATGGAAATTGTCAATTTCAGCTCAATTATCCCGTCAAAATTGATAGAAATCCACAAGTGGATGAGTATATTCTTGAATTTTCAATAAAAATTCAGCGCTATTTGGCACTGAATATCCATGTCTCTACTGAGAATTCAATTAAGTTGAGAAATACTCGTCCTCCTGTTGCTTACAAGTTTGAAATTTCCTAGAATTTTAAGCAAAATGAGAAATTTGATGATATTTCCTTCTTAAATCGAGTTCAATGTTACTCCCTTTAACATTACTAGTCAAGTGACAATGGAACTTCAATTTTTTTCTAACAGTGTCCTTCCACCAATTATGAGTTTGTCTTGGAACTAAGTGATTTGAAGAGAAAATGAATACATATTTTTTTGTCTTTAGAAAATTACTAATCGAAAATGCTTCCAAAAATTTTCACCTAAAATCACAATTTATCAAGATGATTCAATCTCCAATGAGGAGCAAAATAGTATATTTCTAAACTAGGGAGGTAAAATAAAGGAGTCGTGTCAACGCGCGGATTTACCACCCGAGCCGACGCCGGATGGTTCGAACCGTATTTTTCGCCTCGGCGTAGGCTCAAAGTCAGATTTCCCTACTGGACGAGGGAAATGTGTACTTTGCGCTCGCCGGGGCGAAAAATCTAATCATCAAATTTTACCACTCGAACACTGAAAAACGCCTCTCCTTTTCAGATCTGATTCATCTTCTGAAAAACGTCAAAAGAAAAACAGCCTATTCCGAAGAGAGTCCCGCTTCCGGAGTATGAAAAATCGCGGCCTGGAGTCTGGCAAAATGACCGCAAAGGACAAGAAACTACTCAAGATGATTTTAGCAATTTTTTCCTCATTTTTGATCTGTTACTTACCGATCACGATCTCGAAGACATTCAAGGATATCATAGACTGGCGTGGTCTCAACATCGCGGGCTACATCCTCATCTATTTGACCACCTGCATAAATCCAGTGATCTACGTTGTGATGAGCTCTGAGTACAGAAGCGCTTACAAAAACGTTCTTCTCTGTCGAAGTGACTCCTTCGAAGGGAGAAAACGTGCCAATTGATATGATTGATTTTTTACTTTCCTTACTGAGCTTTATTCATTAGAAGACTGACTTTAGTGTAAATAATACTGTCGTGGAGGATTTTATAAGTTTTTTATTCATCATTTCATTGATGTTAGTGATTGATTCAGCAAACACTTATACCTACTGAATCATTTTAGACTTAGTATTTTACGTTCAATGCAATTAGAATTAAAAATTTTAATGATGTAAACATAGAGGTAACAATGGTGTATATAAATTCATTGGTAAACTTCGAGATAAACATTTTCAGTATTGAAGAACAATCTTTCGAAACTGATAATTTTCCTTTTCTCTCATTCATTAGTATCTAACTATTACACATAAGTAATTTATTTAATTTTTTCATGTCACTTGTCTGGTGGAGTCACTGACTTTCCAGATCTGGATGGAGTAGATGAGCACAATTACATTAAACAACTGATCGAGGAACGAATCGATAGAATTGATAAAACATGTTGTAGACAGATGCTTAGAAAGGAATAATTAAATTGGGTATTTCTTTTGCTAGAAGGTGAAGCACAACCGTATGAAAATAAAGTTTACACGGGCGAAAAATTCTACTTTATATCGTAAGACAAGAAGTGGGGGTATTTTGAGTGCGTGACATATTGATTTAGGGCCCAAAAAAAGTTCGTAAAATCGCACTTCACGCATTAAAATGTGCCGAAAAGAATTTGCAGTGGGTTTCCAAACGTTCGGATCGACCCTTTCGTTTGCGACATGGGACCATATGACACACCAATGAAATATATTATCTCTTATTTTAATTTTGATCATTAGTATGGCAGATTTGTAAAATGAATGATCAAAGAAAAATTTTATCATTCCGGCCGTAAGGCAGTGCTTGACGGACGCTACAATTTCCTATAAGAAATCCTATTGGATATGCTAGAGGAAATCCTATGGAGAATTCGAACATTTCCTGTAGAATTTTCTAGGTAGGATGTCCTATGGGATTTCATGAGATTTTCAACAGGATTTCTACAAGTAATACCACGAGAGCTTTAAAATTCTCGAGCAATTCCCGATAGGTTCGTTGCAAACAAACGAAGGAGTCAAGTTTTTCAGGTTAAAAAATCACGAGTGCGAAGCACGAGTGATTTTTCCTCAAAAACTTGACGACTAGAAACCAAAATTCAAGTCAATCCATCGAAAATTCTGGTCAGGAGACAATTTTGAAGATTTTATGGATGTACAACTACATGCCGTCAATGAAATAAATTGAAACCTATTTTTTCTCATTTTTTGAGTATAAAAAATGAGTACTAAAATCGTCAGCATGGTAAGGACAATCCCCCTACACTGATAAAAAAAATTCTAATATCTGAAACGTATTTACTTGATGCAAGTAGTTCTTCTTCAATCGCTTAATTGTTCCAGACTTCTCAACTAACATGGTCCGAGAAAATAGCTCATGTCTCATGTCTCATGTCTCATTTAAAATATTCTTGTACTCAAGTGCGATTTTGTCGCAAATTAAGTACAAGAATTTAAGTATTTATTGTTTTCATGATTTTTTTAATGCACTTCCCATGTTCGATATGTAATATATTCATGATGTAACGCAGAACGCAAATATTTTGAGACTAAAATATAAAATTAAGTACTGATATTAGGGCTGATTGTTATTAATATTAAGGCTAGAATATTTTAAGCCCGTGAAAATAATTTACTCAATAATAATTTGTCTCAAGTGAATATGGTCTACATACTAGAGAATTTTTCTCTCAGTGAACTTTCAAATTTTACTGTGTTCCCCACCTTCAGCAAAGCAAAGAGATGCAGGGGAGTCTACTATATTATTCCTGATGATCAGATAACATTTCGAATTTATTGATTGCCATCACTTGCTAGCTATTGTGTGCAGGTGAAGATAGCAGTCATTGAATTTGAGTCATGATTTCTGCCGAAATTTTCCCTCCGAACCAAATTCTGCACTCCCCTCATAATGGGAGACAATCGTTCTTCCCGTATCAGACAAATTGCCCTATTAGTTTGATTAATAAAGGGCGATTTACAGAGATTGAAACAGCTTAACTTAAGAAATGACTGTTGCAAAACACAATCTATTTTAAAAGAAATATCCGACGACGATCTAAGGAATCCGAGAGAATTTCAAAACTTTTGCATAATCATTTGGAAAAAAACTCCATGTTATTATCATTTATCACTGCTTGATCCAAGGATGGAAAAAGGACTGAAGTTTATCATAGCAGTTGAGGAGTTGACGAATTTCATGCTTGACGTCACGGAATTGCCAATTTTATCTCATTCATTTTTATGAACCATAGAGTGTAACATCGTTCTTGACGTAGGTTTTTGTAAATGAATCTGTAAAAGAGAGAAGTCACGTGTAACTCCGTTGGATACGACTATTCAATGATTATCAATTGACTTTTACTTCTTATCTACATTTTTGGCATTAGACATCCTAATTTATTAATAGTATCATTGCGCCGCCTCCTGTCACTTTATTCGTTTGCGAGTTTACTCCGTTGAGAAACTAGTGATACATAATAATTGTTTACCATTCAAATCAATCATGAACTGAGAGGGTTATTAATCATTAATAAATAATCAAATTATCGATTTGGAGTAGAATTCCAACATTTCTAAATATCACTCAAACACACATTCCTTTCAATGAGGGTTTCTCTAGGATTAATTTACTCTTCTTGCCGTTTTTGCTATTCTCTTCTGTTGAAATAATTAACTAACTATTAAATTAACTAACTATTGTAACCAGTAATTAAAATCAGCAGTGAAAGGACAAAACGAAAAAGAACTGCACTCGAATTTATTTTGGAAACTAGTGATTCTAGGGAGAAATGTCATTAAAAAATCTGATAAGCTTTGGAAAAATTCCTAGCGAACTATCCTTTGATATTTGCTCCCAAAATTTGGAGTTATTGCTTTCGGCCAGTTCACTTGCTTTTCGACTGGTCCCCAGTGATTAATTGTCTAGAGCGGGCACAGTTTGTGATTGCAGTGTATTCACGTCCAGGGGCCGTTTTTTATCGGTGCTACCTGGCGCCATTCCATTCGCAGTGAATTTAGGAGATACCTTCGTGATTGTGAGCTTCTGTGAGGTTTGCATCTCCTTGTACTTCAGGAAGCCAGAGGTGCCGGCTAATGCAAGACCTAGGGCCATCATCAGCCACTTCATAATACTAGAAAGATTGATACAAAAATTTTTAGTGTTCCCGAACGTCTGCTAGTTCTCAACACACATTTCTACGAAATTGGTTAAGATTATCCGGGAGAAAAACATGAATGGTTTTAGGATGACAAATGGGAGCAGGTGGAAAGTGAATTCATATAATTTTTTTCTTAATGCAGAACAAAAATAAGAGAGACACGTATGGATAAAGTGAGTTCTATCCATTCAGTAGTGAAGCGGTAAAACTGTTTAAGAATGTACTACACCCTTTTCGCCAAAATTCACGTTTTTCGATTTTTTCTGGTAAATTATTGATCGGATTGACGTGAAAAAATATACCGTTTTTGCGTTTTATCATTACTTAATGACTCACGAAATTTTATGATCGTGCAATCATTGTCCTGCGTTTTTTCTAAAACTTTTTGGAAACTCACAAATCTTCGGAAAAAATGCAGGAAAATGATTGCACTACCATGAAATTTCGTGAGTCAGTCAATAATGATAAAACGCAAAAACGGTATATTATTTTGCGCTAATCTGATCAATAATTTGCCAGAAAAATGAAAAAACGTGAATTTTGGGCGAAAGGGTGTAGTACATCCTTAAGTCCATTTTGACTATTGGTCAATTTTCAATAATTCTCAGTAGCTAAGACAAAGAGGCGGGTGTCAGCGCTTCTATCATACTTATATTGCTTTTTAGCAATTATTATTCACATTCTAAAATTATCAACTCGCGTTTCCAACGTATTACAGTTGGGGGTACAGTGGGGCAGTGTCCAAAATTTTTTAAATAATAATAAATGTTGTTTCTTGGTTTTTTACCTTCGAATCTCTAAAAATCGACAGAGAAACTTTGAAATCGGTAGGGACGGTCCCGATGAAGCGATTCTTTAATTTGGGGCTCGATAGGGTGCGCGTTGTTAAAAATCTTGAAATTTTTAACGCCGAATAATTTACATGGAATTTTCATTGATCTCGCTATTGATAAATCAGTGAATGTTGTAGAATATTCAATGAAATTTGATTTCTCAGGTTCATACGACAATGAAAATTAGTGAAAATCATGACAATTCAGGCAACTTTTCTGAATTTTCAATCTGTTGCTTAATTTCCGCGATAGCTTTGAAAATCCAAATTGTCATTAAAAATTCAATGATCATTCATGATAAAAACTTCATTTTATTGAATTTCCAAGATGAATCAGCAATTTAGTCTGAAATTAAATTCAAGTTCAGAATATTGAAAATTCAAATGCATCCGTTACTTAAATTTAAAAAAATTTCTAACAGTGTCAAATTAAATTTTACTTTTATTCTACCACTTTCTACCATACCAACTCGTTTTTTTTCTATGTTCAATAGTAAATTTCATATATGTTCATATAGTAAAAAATAATAATATATTGTTTCCGTGCAACGACAAAGGTTCAAAATATCTCAAGAAACGATCCGAGAAATTGTTGCAGCACTAATGACACAATTTTCAACCTCCCATTCCACGTTTTTCTGAGACAGAGGGGATAATATAACTGTATTGTGTTTGTATTGAATTATGACGGTGTAATCTACTCTGCTGAGTCGGGAAAGCAACATCAATCCCGAGAAGATCTCAGATATAGAACAAACTTACTTAACGATGGACATCATCGTGAAGAGCATCTTGAGCGGAGCTAGATATTCGTCGTCCAATGCAACACCCTCCTCCACCCAGAATAATGGAAGTAGTGCATCCGGGAAAGTCTTCATCAACTTGAACTTCTCGACTGCATGAATGAACATATTGAATTGTAAGCGTTTTCTTGCTTCTATAGGTGCACCCGCCAATGCCACGAAATTCATGAAAATCTCATGATCCTCCTACATTGATGAGGGTAAAGAATGGAATTATATTGAGGACTTCGCCAATTTATTTCCAATCAGACATGGGTATGGGTAATACTAAAATTACGTGGGCACCTCGCAAATTAATTCCACTAATTAAATTAATTTCAATAATTCCATTGGGCTGTTATTATCGAATTTTAACTTCTTTAAGACACCCCAGAGCTCAACGACACCTTTCCTTTTAAAGATATAGTAATTAAAAAAAATTAAATTATTAACCCTCGATCACTCGCTCAATTAGCGCGGCGACGCCCGTTGTCGTTTTTTTATACTTTAACGTGTTTCTCGACGCTTAAAAATTCTGAACAAATTAGAGTTTCTAGTTCAATGCGTTGGCATTGTCCATTTTTTTCTCGGGAAATTTGTTTAGCTAAAAAAAGAAAAGAAACGTCGAACGGACAGAAAAGCGGCGCCACGCCGCCCGGTGCGAGTTAGTCCCTGTCGACCCCTCGAGCGGCAGTGTTGTTACATTCACCGTCACACTTGCAATGCGCGCATAGCAGTAAGCGCCAAGGTGGCAACAGCGCGCTCGGTTTAACCCTTGGGAACGAATCCCGGAAGAAATAGACCATGGAAAAAAGAGACCAAGGGAAAGAAAAAACAGACCAAGGCAAATTTTTAAGTTGGGTGGGTTTTAGCACGTTTTGGGCATGTGGGCTATTTTTTTGTAGTCTATTTGTTCCACCTACTCTTGGGAACACCCAAGGATTTCCTTGAATTATTCCAAAAACCCCAAATTTTCTCAATGTTGTTTGGAAACCTCCGGATTTTACATTTTACTTTTATTCTATCACTTTCTACCACACCAACTCGCAATTTTTGCTATGTTCAAGAGTAAATTTTGAGTATGGCGAGTATGGTCCTCGATTACTATGTTCATGTAGTAAAAAATTAGTATATTTCGTAACGAGTGCAAAAAAGTGTTTTTTGGCGAGTGGGAGGTTTATATCACGAGCCGAAGGCGAGTGATATAATCCCACGAGCTAAAAAACATTTTTTCACGAGTTACGAACAATATTTTTCATCACAATGTGGCGGAAATTGGACTTTTAGGCACGCGGAGCGTGCCGAAAAGTTAACTTTTCGTCACAGCGTGATGAAAAATAATATATTGTTTCCATGCAACGACGAAGATTCAAAATATCTCAGGAAATGGTTAAACCTCCTAATTTGTATCGATTTTTTAATAACTTCGAGAATTTTCTAGACCACAGGGAAAGAAAGTTCCGGGTGTCTAGCCATTTCTAGCACCGCTATTTAACGTCACTTAGGTTGGATAGGTTATAATATAAAACTGTAATTGATGAAGATAATTTGCGGAGACAAGGATGTCAATTTTAACATCTCAACTTTTTCTTTTTAATCCTAGAGTTCTTGTTTCTAGTACCCAATGGTTCCGATTTTAAAATCCCAAAGTATTGAATTCCAAAACCAAAGTGCCTTGATTTCAGTACCACGAAGTATTCAAATCCAGAGACTGTTACCGGAAAAAAATTTTTTTCTTCTGTGTGAATTTTGTAGAAAACCGAAAAATTTCCTCGAACTTTCTAAAAAAACTTAACATTTTCACGTCCACATAAAAAAAATTATCCATATTATTATATGTAGTATCTCAAAGAGGTTTAAATTCATTGATAGCATAATATCTTTTAAATTCGAATTAATTAGCGACGTGATCACACAAGTCATGAACATTTAGTATTGCTAAACGTTCATAGATATGCCTTTCAACTCATGAAAAGTGATGTCAAATTACCGTTCAAATCATTCTTTATATAATTATTAATATGTACCTTATTTGGTTTGAGACCATCGACTTGGCTCAAGTAAAAGGGATCACCGAGGTAGAAATGAGGAAGGCTGGCAATCAGGGGTGCACCGACGCAGGGGAAGAGATCAATGTAACCTTTCTTCATACATTTATCTGGAGCCTGACATAAGCACTTCAAGTCTTCATCTTTATTCATGTCACCTAAATCTGCGGTGTATAGATTCGTAGGAACACCTGTCAATGATAAATAATAATGAATAATCGACTATAAAACTCCACAGGACGCTCCAAATTAACTGTAGTTAACCGATATTTCCCGATAGTTGTATAAAAACGAGGGGTTTCTACATCATAAATCATATAGATCATATTCGTAAAATAGAGAAAAAACTAGTTTTAATTCGCAGAAACATGTCACTGATTGTCGGGGATCCATTCCTTATTTTTAGAAATTTATCCCCAATTATTATGGCATTCAGTGATTTCATTCAGTAAAATCTTAAAATATGAGCCAGCTATAGTAACACATTACTGAAAAAACTGCAATCGTTACTCATCTTGATATTCGTCCTCCAGACAAAATTGCCCGGACCAATCTTAATTTTTTTTTTGGGGGATTTTTTAAATGGCAAATTTTGTCCGAAGGGCGAGGGGCGGAAAGTTCCTTAGAGTTAAAACTTTTTTCCCAACATTTTTGTCGGAACTATCTTTTTACAGCAGTCACGATTGCGATTCGGATTTATTCGATTTCTTAATTTTTTCTATTTTCAATTTTAACTTCTGGTTGCGATGCCCTTCGCAATGGAAACAAGGCTAATAAAAGAAAACCTACAGCGGAAGCATGAAAAATGCCGGAAAAATACTGCAACAGACAGACGAAAAGACTGATGAGAGTGCGGTCTAAAAAAAGCACCAAAGAACTTTTGAAAATGCACAGGAAGAATCTAAGACTGACGATAGGACTTCTTACAGGCCACGAAACCCCTAGAACACACCTGTTTAAACTGAATCTTGCAGAAGAACAAAACTGCAGGTTATGCGGGGGAGGTATTGGTATTGGTATTGGTATTGAAAGGTTTATTAACTGTACATTATGTTGTACAATGATGCTGATGCCATTAATGGTCCAGCTACGCTGATATTGTGACAAGTTTAGAAAAATGCCCTAAAGGGCACCGCTCTCAGCAGACAGTATAAGTTAATATCAAAATATTACTAATTAAAGCCCATTCTAAGAAGAAGCGCAATATTTGCACTGAACTTGCTACTGCGTACATTTGTTAATAGCTCTCTAGATCGGCGGGGGGGGAGGGGGAGGGGCAGGGAGGACACCATACACGCCCTGTGTGAATGCCCCCTATTTAGTACTTTGTCGCTATAAAATCTGGGGCCAGGCTTTCATAGAACCAGAAGACCTATGTAAAGGGACAGTAGCCAGCCTCATTAGCCTAGTAAAAGGTACAGGGCTGGGGCTGGTGGACTGAATAAATAAAAGCGGATGTTACACGAAGAGAAATGTTCAGTAAAAATTACGGATCTCAGAGTTCGCTTCTCGATCACGGAATCGACTCAGAAAATTTGAGTGACGGTATCGCAATTTTTCACAGGGGATTCAGGTAAAAATTACGGAATGCTCTGGAAAAATTACGTGACAGTTCCGTAAAATTTCCTACAACCACATTTTGCTGCGAAATTACGGAAAAGATACGTAATTTTTATTGAATATTTCTACGTGTACAAAAGATCATATGATATATATCTAATCTAATGTAATTCTAACTTGGGCAATGCTCGACCCCTGCTGAAAAAATTGAAGTTCCATTGAAATTCCAGTGCAATTTCAAATTTCATTTTTCTTCTAATAGTATAATCAAATTCCTGCAATCTCAGGGGAATCATATTCAATTTGGGGAAAAACTATACATGTTTTCAGGGACAGCGATGACGTGCTAGCTCGGTGAATTGAGCTTCTTCGACACCAACCCAATGCTCAGTGGACAACGTATAAGTTCGATTTATACCAGAATGAATATTTAACTGAATCAATTTTTAAATAGCTCTCAAACATATAATATCAATAGTGACTGACCTTTGTAACTGGAAGGTTTTACGTAGTATGCTGGTAGACTGATACACAAATCCGTAGCAAAAGAAACAACATCTTCATCTTCAAAGAGAAGGGCGTGGAAAATAGTGGTATCTGTTCCATGATAATCATTGCAGGGGCCATCCTCAGCCCAGACATTCTGCTTTTTCTCTCCCTTGAATTCCACTACTTCACCCACTTCCACGTAATTGTTGAGACCTCGCTTAACTTTTATTCTATCGGGTACGACTGTGCCATTTTTCTGAAATTGATGAAAATAGTGGCATCATTTAATCAGTGCTGAAAAGTGTCAACTTTCCGTTTCTGCACTTTGTAAAACGAGCAGGGGTTCGAGCCTATGCGCCAGGAGGCATGTAACCGTTACTTTTTGCGTTATTAGTCTCTCTTTTTTTCTTTCTACCAATTCCATTGATTGTAAGCTTACGTATGGATCCGTGTCAAAAAAAATGATAGGAGATAATGTGAAATGCGAAAATGTCCATATGAACTACACTGTTAGAAATTTCTTGAAATTTCAATCACAGCGTCATCTGAATTTTCAATGTTGTGAATTTGAATTCAAGTTCAAATGAAAACCTTTACTAAATTTCTTATTCACCTTAAAAATTTAAGAAAATTAGGTATTTTATGTTAAAGGATCATTGATTTTTCAATGGAAGCTTCAATTTCCAAACTCGTCGTGAAAATTGAACATCGCATACAATTGAATTTTCAGTATATTGAAAATTCAGAGAAGTTATTGCTTGAATTTTCAAAATTTTCAAGGTTTTTCAGTGCTTTAGGGACCTTAAAATCGAGAATTACTTGAATATTCAAGAAATTAATTGATTGTCAATGAAGAAACATTCTGAAATTTCATATAACTTTGTCGTTGTTAAAAATTTCAAGCGTTTTCACTTGAAATTTCAAGAGTAATTTTCTAACAGTGTAGAGGTGCGCACGAGACTGCACTTTGGAGGGATCGTCTCGCTCTAAAACAACATGAAAATTTTCGGGACTCCCTCAGTCTCAAAGGGCATAGTATTGACTCAACTTTTCACGACTGCAAAAAAATTTATCTCGTCTCGTTTTCTCCTTTTATCCTATTTTTAACATGTACGAGACCGAGACTGAAACCGAGGCCAAATATAAAAAAACGGGAAAAGTGTAGACTGTGACGAAACAAATTATCTCCGGGTCATGATCAGAGGAGACTATAGTATGCCTTTTGAGACTGAGACAGTCCTAAAAATTTCCATGTTTTCTTAGAGCGAGACGGTCTCAAAATTTGAAGTCTCGATGATTGATTCAAACAAAACAATAGTTGCATCAATGAGAAGCTTGTGGCCGATTTATATAATGTAACTAAGCGTATTTTTTATGTTCCTTGTCACGTTTGCGTTGTATTTAATGGACATGATTCGGAGGTAGTGGAGGGAGTAGTTGCTTCGTGTATAGACACCCAGTAGCGTTCGGCCAGTTGTACAGTCACTCAAAACTTTTTCTTGGCTGATACGCTACCGCGTATCTTGATTTTTCTAGAGTAGGACGATAGTTTTCCCAATGCTGCCAGTTGCGCCAAGCTTATAGTGCTACCGTATGAATTTTTAGAATCTTTCAGGGTGCGATTTCAAGACATTAAGAAATTTAACAATTACAAAAATAAATTGATTCAACTTACAGCACCTAGAAGAGCAAATCTGTATTTCTGAGGGCCTTCCTTGATGAACGCCGCTTCATTCTCAGCAAGAAGTGAGCAAATTGCTTTTCCCTGCAGGTCTTGAACTGTGCAATCGATTGGTAAGCCTGTCCAGAGGAACTCCCTCACTGTGGCCTTGAAGAATATTGAATCGGGCTTCTTGAAAATACTGTCCACGGCCTTCGCTATAATTGTAATCATAATTTTTCTATTAGCTGTCTCACTGGGAAGCTCATAAAATTGTATTCACCGTGAAGGCCAAAAATTGATGTTTCATACATCATGCAAATAATATTTCATTCGTTCATGGACTAAATGACTCAGCAGTTTTCCACTGAATTGAAGATTAAGAACATTAGTGGGGACTATTGTTTTCTACAATATCCCAGAAAATCTTTAGCAGATTAATGAACCCCAACACTTTATTTTAAAGCTTTCACTTTGCTCTGTATACGGAGATGTATATTTCCGACGAAGTGATGAACCTTATTTCCATGTTATGAAATCACTCATTGTTATCACGAAGTCTAATGAAAATTTTCATCACACTGTTCGTAAAACTGTATTTGTCATTTTAGTGTGAAGAAAAATACTATTACGACTCGTGTAATCGCAGTCCTCAACTTGCCTCGATCCCCTATTTCCTTGCAGAAATAATTCAACAATTCATATTTCATAAAAGGGTAAGTGAAATTACCGACAAAACCTATCATCCCTGGCTTCTCCCTGAGGACTGACATGACCATGGAGAGAATCATCACGTGAGGAAAAGTTATCACAGTATCTTCGGAGAGTCCTGGTCCACACTTATCAGGGACAAACTTCCACGTCACTTTGTTGGAGTACTCAGCGGTGTCTTCCTCTTCATTGTCCACTATGTCGACTTTCTCCTTGTACTCCCTTCATCAGGCAAATCAATATTAATTATTCAATGGCTATGTTGTTGTAGATCTTTCATCAGTTACAGCAGGAGTTGAGTTAATACAGTTCGGATTCGAAGCTCCGCACATACACCGATACAACAATTTAGTTGTTATTAACGAGGCTTTTCAACTATTAATGCGATACGTTAATAGTTAATGAATGATATCAATAGTTAAGAAGCCTCCTCAACGGCAACGACATTATTTCACGTTTCGATCAGTGTATGGAAACAACTCGATCCATCAGTAGTGAAGTGGTCAAGAAGTTTAAGTCAATTCCATTCTAGCGCCAGTTCTCAACGAATATCTCAAATTCTAAAGGAGTTGGCAAAATTTTCCTAAAAATCTTTTTTGTAAAGAAAAGTGAAGGCTATGGAAAAAGATCGAAAAATATCTTTCTTAAATTCCGAGTTATTCGACATAAACTGAACTGGGAGCTAAGTCGGCTTACACCGATTGACCACTTCACTACTGAAATTCTAACGCATTCGCAGAGTAATTCTGTCGAGAATTCAACACAGTTTGATAATATTTTTTTCATTATTTGTACGTAAAGTGAAATTTTTACAATTTATTTTTGATTTTTTTTTGAAATTTAATGTAATTTAAGTTAATTGATCAATTCATTATTTTCTTTCCTTGGATTTTCATATTATCTTTATTTGTTTTTCGGGATTCTACACCAGCAACGTCCTCGTCGTGAGTCCTGGGTTGCGCTAAGAGTTGGTGAGGTTTGCTAAATACCTCATTACTCCGTAAAAACAATTTAAATTCTGAATGTCTACCGTATATTAAGAATTCTTAATTGAATACATGCCTCAGAAAGGTAAGCTGGAATATTGGGGATGATTCCGTACATCTATTTGAGCACCTATCTATCAAGGAGGATGGCTCATAGTGGAGAAATTTATATTGTGTAATTTAGCTTACAGAAAGGGACGAAAATCACACCTCATAACACCCGAATTGATTCGAGTTTATCAAAGCGACTTTTTATCATATTTGTCCCGTTAATAATCCATCGTACTCGTAATAATACATCACAACTCGTAAAAATACATCGATTTAGTATGTAAAATCATAAATTGAAGGTGAGCAGAGTTTACCATCGTAATACCAAATAATGGAGTGATGCCCACGTGTGGAATTACCACCCGAGACGAAAGTGAGGGTCAAAGAGTTATTCACTACCGAATATCGTGATACAATAATTGCTTATTTCAAGGGATTTCAAAGTGATTTCACGTGGTTTCAAGGTATTATTGACTCCACGTGATTTCAAGTGATTTCATACGATTTTGCAGCCGATATCATGATTTGAAATGATTTCACACGATTTCAAATAATTTCAACTGATTTCAAATTTGCAATTTCGCCTGTCTGATGTAGAAAAAGATTTGGTAAATTACAAAGACCTTGCAATGCGAATTCATTTTTCGAGGATCAACGAAAGGGCCAGCGAACGGGAGTTATACGTAAAAAAATTAAGACTCATAAGGGCGGGATATAGTTAAACAGGAACCTTTGCCGGTAAACCATAGTCGTCAAAAGTTGTAATGCGGTGATAATAACTTTTTCTTTCTTTTCTATACGTTTCAAAGTGAAACTTCTCATCTCACCGATTTGGTGATTGATTTCACTGATTTCATTAGCTTTCAACTGATTTCACGTGATTTTAGAACTGATTTCAAGTAGTTTCATCCCAGAGTGACACATTGATTGCACCAGTGAAGAACCCCTTGGCGAGGGTGGTAAACACGTAGGTAAGGGTCCTTTATTTTACTTCCCGTGGTTGGAACGATTATTTCGCAAAGATTTCCCTCCCGCGAAGTGGGAGGGTAATGTCACTTTGCGCCCGCCGGGGCGAAAAATAGTGTTCAACATTCGTGGGAAAAGTCAAGTCCTCGCCGTGTCAAAGAATTAAAAATCATCATGAACCGCATTTGAACAATCCCAGAGTATTTTTCATCATTTGTTTATCTGAACTGCGCATCGGTTTTACTGTGCAGCTGAGTAGATTAAAACTAAATGTCTACTCACATTTTTCCTTCGACTTTTTCGTTTTCTGAATCATCTCTCAGTCAACGAAAAATCGGGATTTCATGACAATTTTATCTTATTCTCTGATACTCACTCATAGAAGAATGGACCAACTTCATTGACTATTGGCTTGGCACCTGCCTTGATCTCATCAGGATTGGTGATATTGAAGAGAAAAATTCGAAAATCTATACCAAAAGGTACAACTTCCCACATCTGCCTCACCTCTCCTCCCGGTTTTAACGTAACTTGCTAACAATAACAGAAAAACAACCATAATAAGTCATGGTAATCTACAGTAACAGGCTTCAGCACATTTCGTCATTTTTGTATTCCTTGAAACTTAAATCCAATGAATTCTTGAAAAACAGAATAGGTCAATTTTCTACAACTTCCAGACTTTTATCTCATTTTATGCAAACAAACACTTTAAGCTGGCATTCATTGTAGACACCAAAATTAGTATCAATCAATATGGACAGTTTACGGTCAAATATTTACACTGTCGTATGTCAATAGTGTGTCACACAATCTGCATAAATCAGTGAGCTATAAGAACTTTTCTATTCACTTTCACGTGATAAACATCGAAATATTCAGGGTAAACGTTCATTATGTGGAGACCCTGAGTGGGCTGAAATATTGAATGACACGTCGCACTCATGGCAATTCAACCAAAGTTATTATTATTTTTTAAAAAGCTCACACTGTTAAAAAGTTTTTGGCTCATGTTTCCTGTACACTTCTTGGAAATCCTTTTTTTTATTTCTTTCTATCCAGGAACAATTGCATTGAAATTCAAAGGGATTTCCTCATTGAAAATTGACAGTTGGATGAAAAAATCGATGAAGATAGCATATTTTGATATGAGTGACACGCAATTTTCGCGAGTGTGAAGTTGGCGATCACACGAGCTGAAAATGCCCGTCTCTCACACGTGTCGAACAATATTTTTTGACAGTGATGTTACGTTCAGCAACTGACCGAATTGTGCCTTTTTCGTTAACAAGTACGTGGAGAGGAATTTTCTAGAAAAATTCTAGTACGAGTACTGGAAAAAATCACAATCCAGCGGCTGTGAAAAATTCTAGTGCTGTTAAGGTAAAATGTCTTGGTATTTATGGTAAAATTTCTGGGGATTTCTGTGAAATTTTCACAGAAATACGGGGTAAAATTCACGTTTTCCCCAATAAAATTTCTAGTGCCGGCACTGGAATTTTTCCTGGCCGTCACTTTGCGCCTCTTTTCCCGTGCTAAACGAAAAGACAGACAGAGAGAAACATTCAATAAAAATTACGTATCTTCTACGTAACTCCGGAGCGAAATGTGGTTGTAGGAAATTTTACGGAATTGTCACCGAATTTTTCCGTAATTTTTGTCTGAATCTCCTGTGAAAAATTACGATACCGTCACTTCAATTTTTTGAGTCGATTCCCTAATCGGTGAGTGAATTGTAAGTTCCGTAATTTTTACTGAAGATTTCTCTCCACGCACTTTTTCGCATGAGGTGAACCTAGCAACAGTGTCAAAATAGCTATCTTCCTCACAAGGTAGAAAAAAAACTGTTCTGACCTCACTTTTTTGACTCTGGGGAGTGTGAGAGTTGCAGACCGAGGTGAAGTCCAGGAATGCAATCACACGAGTCAGAAAATTTATTTTCGACCGAGTGACGAACATAATTTTTCTTCACAATATCCGTAAAACTACGTTTTACGAACCGTGTGATGGAAATGGTATTTTTGAATTGGAAAATTCATGATTCCCAATGATTATTCTGCCACAGTTGTCTCGATATTCCCACGGAAATCCTCTCATAACGAATTTGAATACACATTGTCACCAGGTGATACACCAATCTAAACATGTATCAGGCGCAATTGAAAAAAAACGCGATCTCATGGCATTGGAAAATGTTAATTAACGGTCGGACAATGAAAACCGGAACAATCAGTTAATGACATAAAAAATGATACTATTCACAGCACCGATAGATCTAGATGAATATGAACCTCCTGTGATATTCGTAATGGAGAAATAGTGAGAAATGAAACAAAAGGGCAAATCAAACGTTCAAAACAAAAGTAATTAATAAAAAACGATCAGTAATTAATTATTTTCCAAATAACATTGACGAACATTTGAAAATTTCTCTTTAGGTGTCGATCTGCTGGTGATTTTTAGGTGAATCAACCTATTAGTAAAAAGTAATGATTTTTTATGTGCACCGTATATGAAATGAGTCGGCAGGATCAAGTGCACTAATTCCATTGAGACAATTTAATACGAGATCGGATAATTCCCTGGGTCTGGACACGTCATTGTCGAACTGATTATTAACTCCCCAATAATTAACCTCTCCTGGTGATTAAAATACAAATGCGAATGGAAAATCGTATTTCATGTCGACAAGATGAATAAAAATTTTGAACAGATTATTTTACAAAATACACGGAAAAAAGAAGATTCAGTTAAAATCTCATAATAGGAATGATAGAGTCAAAAATTACGATGCTTCCAATACACTACTAAAAAAATGAAATTTCATGGACTGTTTAGTAGTTTACTAGTAATTTTCAGGAGAACGACATGAAACTTGATCTGGAGACAAAAAATTTACTAAAAATTGAAAATCTTTGAACAACAGGAGGACGATAATTCTTCATATTTGAACATGCGATCAAAAATGAATACGCAGGAACAAATTACGCTGAATTTTGCGAATTTATATTGATTTATAATTGATCCATTCTGAAAATCCAAGGGGATTCAAAATTTTTGAGCAGCAGAAAAATGACAATTATTCTTACTTGAACATGCGATCAAAAAATGAATACTCAGGACCAAATTACGCTGAATTTTCTTAATTTCGATTGATTTGTAATTCATTTTTTCATCAAATTTTGAATTTCCGGAGAAAAAATTCATTGTAATTCTCATGGTACTGGCATTTGATAGTAACTCCCACGAAGTGTACCGAAAATTTCAGCCCGAAATCGGTAATAAAAACAATGCAACCAGAAAAAAATTATCTTTATATCCAGTGGTAAAGTTGCTTGAATTTTGAAATGGGAAAGGTGTTTGCTACTGAATTGCAAATTCCGTGATTCATGTACCTTACTACCTTGGCATAGACTATAAAAGAATATATATCCTCGTTAAAACGTGAAGATTTCACATCCAATTTTTTCATTCGTGTAACAATCGATGTTCCTATTGACGTTCGTACTACCTCAGCGAGCGCGGTCACTCGAAAATGATAAAGGAAATATCACCGATGTCACAAAATGATGAGTTACACCCAGAAAAATTGGTTATTTGAATTAAATAGTCCTCTATTAGAGCCAAATAATCGATTCATTTCACTGAGAAAAAAAATACTTTTGCAAAGGAATTATTTTATTGGCAGATTTTTTTAGGAGCGTATTTCTCCAGGCCAGTCATTCCCAGGTGGTCCCTGTCAATCCAGAAAAATATTACAATTATGTTGAATATTTATTGAATTGTGTATTGTATCGTTTATTTCCCAGTTTTTTCAAATGTATGAATTTTTAACGTAAAATAATTTGGAATAATTCTGTTAAATGTTAATAGTTGTCAATGGAGTTCATTCACGATCATATGTAGAATAATCAGTCCATAATTCAACATAATTGTAATATTTGGAGATGGACTTGAACCGCCTGGGAATGACTGGCCTGGAGAAATATGCCCCTAAAAAAATAAATTCTTCTCCCAAGAAAATGATTCCTTGACAAAAGTAATTTTTTTTGCCAATGTTGATTCAAATAATATTTAATTAAATCAAATAAACCATTTTTCTGCATCTAATTTCGTTAGGAAGATGATAATGCAGTTAGCACTGAAGTATTTCTACACAAATTCGACTCCAGCGATTCACCTTCTTCAGTTGACTCTTGAGGAACGGCGGGAAAATGGCGAATCCGAAGAGGGTACCGAACATAAAAAGACTGCCCCCAGCTATCCCCAACTTGAGCCAAAGTTGCATTTTCAGTTACTTAATGAGAATTGTTAAAAATTATTGCAAGAAAAATATTAATTAAAAAACCGCGATCCACTACTTCATTGATTAAGTCTTATTAAATATCTTGGATTCGGTTTTAGATAATCCAAATGGTTGGAAATCCTTGGAAGTTATAAGGACGAGTGAGCGGATGATGACTCGCTATTGCCGAGCCGTGAGAACGTACTGACTCAAAGAACTCAATTCCGCAAAAGTGATGTTACATATTCGGATATGCGATACCGAACTGGGGATGCCGGCCTACCAGATGCACAATTTTTTTTCAACCAACTCATTCGCAGCTGCGCAGTTCAAGTAGTGAAAAAATCACGTCAAATGAGTAAAAATGTGACTTATAGACTTTGTTATGGTAGGAATTCATTTTAATAAATAATCTGCGGCCGCGCTTTACGTCGGTCGATCATATTAATTCGTGAGTATATATTCTTCCGATAAAATAATACGAACGACAAATACACTGAAACGGGAATACAAAGGTGGTACACTGTTAGAAAAAAATGAAATTTTATGGATAGTTGACCATCAATTTTCAGGACGGTGACACTGAATGCGATTTAGGGAGAAAAAAATCATTAAATTTCAGGTTTCACGCAAAATTCAGTAAAATTTCAGAATTTTAAGCAGCATAAAGACGAAAATTCCTTAATTTATTGGAATTTCCAATCTCATATGGATATTCAGTGCCCAATTATTTTTAATTTTCAGTGAAATCTGAAATTTCCGAGGGGCCATTCATTTGGAAACCCGGTGACACAGTGATTACCGATTTCACGTGATTTCAGGGAGATTTCCATAATTTCATGCAATCATTGATTTCAGTGATTGCCTGGGATTTTTCTAATGATTTCGTGATTTCAGACGATTTCAAGTGATTTCACATTTTCGATTTCATCTATTTGATGGAGGAGGAGGGAATGGGGATAGAACCCGAAGGAAGAAATGCATCATATTAATGCAAGAAGGCTCAAGCATGAGAGTTACAAAGGGAATGAATGTAGGGATGAAACCATCAAGGTGAAGCCGTAAGAATCAAATTTTTTTTTCACTCATTCGTTAAAGTACCTATTTAGGGGAGGGTGTGCCTGTACCGCCCACCTAGGGGAAATGCCAGTTTTATATTTTATATTTCAACTTGAGTATAAAAACGTATTTGTGAGACTTCTTTAACTATGGAACTCGTTATTCTCGAAGTGTAGACACCTAGTTCTCCTTAGAATCCACAAAAATTGATTGAAAATAAAAGAGAGAGCCTATTGAGCGGTACTACTCGCCGTCGGGTAATACCGCTCGACACGATTCCAATGCCGCTCATAAGGTTTTGCGTGTATCGCTCGCGCTGCAACCTAACCTGTACTCGAGTGCTGTCGAGCAACTACGTGGCCGAACCTATGAGCGGTATTACCGGCTTCGCTCGGTGTCAACAAAATTGTTGATAATTATTGACATGAGTAGAGTTTTGAGTTCGAATTGTTCTCAAATTACGCGTGAAAGTACCACGAATTGAATAACCACAGTTTAATATGAGAATTCAGCGTTTGAAACTATCAAAAACCTTAATTACAAGTCCACAAATTTTGCACTGTAAAGACCTCAAAACTTCGTTACGTGTTTTTTCATATTTAAAGTGGTAAATAAAGTGAAATTTTTCCGACAATCACATCCTATCATCAAATTCTTCATGATCAGGAACAGAAAGAAATTTTCAAGTTGATGGTTGTGGAGAATATCGAGTGAGCGCTATTACCCGCTGAGCGGTACAGGCACATCCTCCCCTATTCAATCAAATTGAGAACACCGTACATTTCATGCATTCAACTAATAGTTATTTTCATCACAAGGTCCACAAAGTATTTTCTGACGAATGTGGCTTTCTATAATCACATTCGTCAGAAAATACTTTTGGACCGTGTGATGAATGCAATTTTTCGTCAGAAGGCCCGTAAACCGCGATCAAACCGAGCGAAGCGAGGTTAGAATCGCGGTTTACCGGGTCTTCTCACGAAAACGAAATTAACTCTCTACTCTGATCTGTAATAAACGGATTTTGGAATTAGAAACATTTAATAACTTCTTTATACATCTTTTCATCTATTTCTAAACTTTTCTTGGTAACCACCGGGTTGGAAATTGTCTGGCAATATTGACCAATGGCCACAGAACCACGAGCAGTCATTGGTTGAAGTTCGAGAATTTTTGAATAAAAATAATACACGTAAATGGGCATACGTAGAAGAACCACAAATAAGTCGAAAGTGTCTTTTTCTTTTGTATATTCGACAGGTTCTCATGAGTGGCTCATTTCTAGATTTCATGAGATGCCACCGATTGCAAGGGATTCCAACTGATTTCATACGATTTCAATCCCAAGTGACACGGTGATTTCACAAATGAATGGCCCCTCGGAAGTTTAATGATTTTTTTCCTCCTAAATCCCATTCACATTGTTAGAAAAAAAATGAAATTTCATGGACTCCCAATTTTCAATTTTAAATTCGAATATATGTAAATGAAAAATTTGTTATATTTTCTTTTTGGGACTGTCCACCCACCACGTCCTCGTCGTGCGTCTTGGGTCACGCCAAGAGTTATGTGGTAGTGAGGCGTTCCGTTCAAAGGGTCAAGAACTTGGTTACCTCATTGAGAGAAAAGAATTTTAATGCTTGAAAATGAAGATGTATCCATATCACATTATTTGCATTTTATTGTCATAAGAAAGTACGACGGAGTTGAAGAAGGAACACCTCATATTCATTGAAATTTATGAAAGCTGATGGATATAATAAGAAAGGACCACAGGAATAGTGCAGTCAAAACTCCACGACTTACGTTTTTGCACCAAAGTAGTCCATAGTACCTTTGAAGATATTCGAATTCTAGGGAATATAATATAAAATATATTTCGTTCCTCACTCTGTCTTCTTAAACTTAATCGCTCTGCTGTATCTCTTCATCATCATTTAAAAAATGTACATTATATTAGTTTTGAACAGTGATTGAATTGAGCATCGGAGTAGTAAATCAATGTCGAGTGAATATTTTCTCCAAGGTAGAATCATTTTCATAATGATGAGTGATATTCCCTTTAACTCTTAAATGGTCGCGCTCTTCTAGTATCTCACTCGCTCTACAGCACGGAGAGAAAAATTAAATTAAAAAAAAAATACGTTTCGAAACGTAATTCGCGAGCGAAGTGAAATTCAATAAAAAGTGTGAGTCGGAACTGAAATTGTACGAATCGCCACGTAAATTCTACGATTTCTTCCGTAAAAATTAACCACCCGTCTGATGACTCACCGCTGTGGGGACAACAAGTCGTTCCGTAATTTTTCCCTAACGATTGAGACATGTTGCGGAACGGAACGTAGAAATAACTCACCAGCTTCATAAAAATTGTTGAACGTTCAAGAATTTTTTATTTTGGAGGCATAATAAGTCGGAAAGTTTCTGTAAGATTTTACTTTTTCGGAAAAAATTACGTGACAATTTCGTACTTTGTTCGGTGATGAACCTGAGAATTCCCTGAACATTTCAGATTTCTTATCTTCCATTCCTATAAAAATTGCCGGAAAACGACTCCCCACTGCGGATTTCGTGAAATGTTCCGTAATTTGTACTGAATATTTCTCTCCGTGAGTGGCGCCATATAGGTTGCATATGGTTTAGCGGGGATTCCCACACGATGCGACCACTTAAGGATTAAAAAAAATTATGTAACGCTTTCTGTCACCTATCTATTCGGCTATAAAATAACTCTATTCGTAGGTATTACTATAGCCATAACTATAACTATTGATAACTATAGCTATAAATATAACTAGACCTATCTATATATATGGTCACAGCTACAAATATCGATAAATGAAAATTATTTCTATAGCTATAGTATAGCTATTCCTACGAAATTTCAACAATTTGTACAATTTGAAATTGGCCGACGAATTGATATAATTTCAAGAATTCACCCATTACAACAACAGGGATATATAATGCATTTCATACCGTCCTTACGCATTCATGAGGAATGAATGTATTTTTTCTAGATAAAAAAACTATAAGGCCCAGTGGGTATATTTATAGCGCTCGGAGCGCGCAAGATACTCTAGTTAGAGAAATTATCAAGCGATATTTCTTGTATCTGCACTGAGAGAAAAATATAATTCTTCTGACTATATTCCATCACCATCGAATTATAGTCAAAAAGTCCTCAACAATTTTTCATGGGTTACGGTAACTATGCCCGGAGAAGTAATTACTACAATGGAATGTAGTCATCGCAACTATTTTATAGTTCTCCTCACGATAGATTTGTCGTGATTACTTTTGAACTTTGGGTTAGTTTAACTGCATTTTGATTTGCAAAAATTACGCTTGTAAAGTTACTATAATGTTATGTGCCGCATACAAAAACATCGTATCGTTCACCAAAATGCCTCAACTATTTTCTTATTATAAATCGAACTTCAGATTTTTCTCTCAGTGTGGTAGTGATACTACAAAATGTTCCAAAATTATCAGGCTAAAAATCTCGAAGGTACAACCCGAGGGACTTTCCTGAAAAATTGGGTACATTGTTTCTATGCAGGAAAGCTTGTGCGAAATAATTCATCAACTTTGGAGCACAAGTCGTATTCGTAGGATTATTTCTTTCACATGATCTTGAGGTAATCGCAGACAAGAATTTCAAGGAAAAGTACGTGTAGAGATACCGCGAAATTTCCAACAACAAACGGAGAGCCACTGCAAGATTTCCAGCGGAAATTTCGCAATACCTCCTCATTTATGACTCCTTGCCAAACTTCTACTTGCCAAAATGATAATGCAGTCTAACAGCTCCGAATATTGTACTTCGATTGGATCAAATCCGAAGGAAAGAAATAATCTCTTAACCCTATAAGGTGAATTTCAATATCCCCACTCGAGCGTCCTACCACGCTTTACTACACTTTGCACCTTAAAGGGTTGAAAACACTTGCTTCCCAGATGAATGCAAAATTAATTGAATTCTCAAAGACGAATTTGTTTTCTATTTATTGCTAATTAGCCCTCGGCAGGTGCGCTTTGTGGCGTGTTGACGTCCAGCGCCCGTTTCTTCTCGATGCTATTTAGCGCTGTTGAAGTGAATTGGGGGGATATCGTCGTGATATCAATCTTGTTAGATGCCTCCTTGCCTCTGTACTTCAGGTAGACAGCCGTACCGATTAATGCAAGACCTCCGATTATCATCAGCCACTTGACAATCCTAGAAAAATCCATAGAAAATCATTTATTTCGGGGTTACGCTACTGACTCAAAATATTTTGCTACGTAGTTATCCATATATGAAATTGAAAACTGCCAAAGAAAATTTTGTTTTGGTTTTTCCTGGAATGAGGAAAACAATTTTCCAGAAAAATGCAACGACCATAAAAAATTTAAAAAAATACAGAAATTGATGAAAATAAGCCAAGTCAGAGCTCAATAACAAATCAGTAAAGGTAGGACCAACATTCTTGGCGCGGGTTAGAACATGGGAGATTAGAATGATATTAGGCAGTGATTGAAAAAACTACACGCCAACGATATTAGTTCTATCTTTACTGATTTTTTTATTGACCCTTGACTTGGCTTATTTTTATTCGTTTCTTTTTCTCGTTCAATTTTTTTATGGAAGTTATATTTTTCTAGAAAACTGTCTTCCTCATTTCCAGGAACCGAAGAAAAATTGTCCTTGGTCGAGTGTTTTTTACAAACATATTAATTTTTGTTTTTTAGGACAATTTCATTGATTTTTGCATAGCGAGGAAATAAACAATTTTGTGTTTGTCTACAAACTCCGAAAATATACTTGCCCACATGTGATTCATGAATTTAGTTAATAATATTAATTATTTGAAAACGGTAAAATTTCCTCGCAAAGAACAAGACTCTTGCAGATCACGTCATTTTCATCCTTTTGAAAATCATCATTTCTAAACTGTTCGGGGAAAGATGAACAGAAATTTCATCCTAGGAAATGTCTGGGTGTTACACGGGATTATCCTACAGAATTTCCTATAACACAAGTCTATTTGCATTTTCCATATGAGTATTGTGACGTGTGGTGTCTGACACACGTTGGTTTAAATATTATTCTAATATTTTCAACTCAAAGAATGTTTTTAAACCGAGCATGATCAGCAAGGTAAGCATTCTCACGGGTGTTACAAGAGTCCGACTTCCGAAAGGAAGACGATTAACCGTCTTGGGGCATTGTCAATGACATCGCCAACGCAGTTTTAGTCGTACAAAAGCATGAGAACGCTTATCTACACATTTTAGGGACTGAAGCGTCTCTGAGGACCCTCGGTAAGACAGAGTACGGGAGGAGTTGGACTTGAACCGATGTCCACGTCTCGCCAAAAATCTTGAGTAAATAATTCCGCGCGCGATATCGCACCCAATTGGTTATCATTTGATTTTATACTATCGATTCTGTTCAACTAATATTTCACTAATAATTAAATGGTGTTCGATTATTAAGAAGAACTCTTATCAATCCTCCCCTAAACCCCCCTAAATGGGTCAACTCCCCGTGAGCTCGTACCGAGACTAGCCGGCGTAGTCTTCAAGGCAAAGGGCGGCTTAATTAAGGAACAACTAAAACCTTCCACGCCACAGTATCCTATTTTCGCACACTGATAGACTGATCTAGTTATTCCAAACGAGATTCGTTAACTATTAACGAATGGTAGAGTTGAATATGACCAAATGAATATTCGTTAATAGTTACCGAATGGCTCACTTGAAAAGTGAAAATCGAGTCAAGCAACACTGATAGACTGATTTATTTATTCCAAACGAGATTAATAGTTTTAACGAATGGTTCACTTAAAAAGTGAAAATCGAGTCAAATAAGGCTCCTCAAATATGCATTTGCTAACTATTAACGAACGAACTTTTAATGAGATCGAATAGACCCTCGTCTCCAACCAAATCCATTCATTAACAATAACTAATCTTTTCTATCAGTGCACTTGACCAAAATCAGCCTAGTTACGTCTAGAAATAAACCAAAGTGATTTTGTATAAACCCCCGCAAGAGCGTTGGCAATAAATTGTCGACTAGAACACATTTACATGCAGTAGAACAAGACCCCGCCTGTTTCCCTCGATTCGAGTGATTATCTCAACAAGATACAACGGTAGAAGGTTCAAAATGTTCTCAAGAGATAGCCATGGAAATTTCGACGGGCAAACACACTCTAATGACCCATTTTCCTCCTCAATTTCTTCAGATAGGACCGAAAAACTTTTCGCCCTAAAAATTTAATTCTTCAGTCTTCCCGGTTTCTGAAGTGAAATAGCTCACTAGGGGCTGCTTTTCTTGATGAAAATTTCCCCAGCTTTTAAATGGCACCATTTTTCACCTCCCACTTCTTCCAATGCTGAAGAAACTCGCAATTTAGATATGCTTTTATCGTTTTCATTTGATGACGGCAGTGTAATGTGAGCACGAAAATTATTCCTGCCAATTAAATTTATTTGTGCTGAATTAATTTGTTTGAAACAAGGGTTCAATACAGATTTCTTGTGGAAATTTTCACCATTTAGTTCTTTCATTCGTATTTTATGTCACACGGCCATAAAAGTATTATCTGATTCATGTGATTAGTCCCATTCGTCCCATTCATCAGATATTTTTATCGCCTGATGGCATAATGTACTATTTCGTCACTAGGCCGAAAGAAACTTTTCTGGTGAATATGAGTTTGTAGTCCGAGTCGTAGGTCAGGGCTACGTCTCGGTGATTTTCACGAGTGTGAAGTTGGCGGCCCGAAGCGAAGCCGACACGGAGAGAAATATTCAATAAAAATTACCAGAAAAAAGACGTAAAAATTACGTTTCGAAGCGTAATCTGGGAGAGAAGTAAAATTCACTAAAAAGTGTCAATCGTCACGTAAATTCTACGATCTGTTCCGTAAAAATTACTCATCCGTCCAACGCCTCACGGCTAGCCATGAGTCACCGTGAGGGGGAGATTTTAACAACACGTTCCGTAATTTTTCCGGAACTTTTCGTAAAAATTCTTAAACATCCAAGAATTTTCATGTTCTGCGGTATAATAAGTCTTGAAGTTTCTGTTAGATTTTACAACTTCCAGAAAAATTACGTGACTTTTTCGTATTTTTTCGGTGACAGACCCGAAAATTTACTGAACGTTTCAGATTTATTCTCTTATATTCCTATAGAAATTCACTGAAAACGATTCTCGCTTGCGAATTACGTGAAATGTTCCGTAATTTTTCTTGAATATTTCTCTCCGTGGAGGGCTGCCAATCACACGACCTGAAATATCTCCGTTGCAGATGTATCTAACTCTATTTTTTATCAGTGATGTTACGTTCAACGAGTGGCGAACTGTGCCATTTTGCGTTTACGAATAAATAAAAAAACACTTTTTTCTATGAGGCGAATGTAGTGGCAGTGAAAAAAACTTTTTTTCGGCCATGTGATGAATGCTATTTTTTGGACGCTGCGCGTCCGGAGTCGCAACATATGTATTTATTGAGCAGAAATAATGTCTTTTTCTCAATGTAATAGCAATTCTCTTCACGCGTTTTTTTTAACTCATCCAGGTGTGTTTCTTTCAAATTTTTTTTTGTTTCGATTTATTGAAAAAAAATCCTTGAATGGGGTATATAGGGGGGCCTTAGCATCTTGTTTACAAATTTCAGGCAGATATAGAATAGAAAATCGGAAATTCAATGGTACAAAAATTAGTAAATTCCGATAATGCTTTCAAGTGGTGAACATTAGCATTTTTCAATACTTCAGCCAATTATATTGTTGACTACCACCATGATTGGAAACGATAACGCAGTTGCCAATGGGACTCGATATAATAGTTAATATCGCTCATCATGTTGATAAAATTATCGGTTCATGGCTGCAATGAACATTGCTCAAACTATTGCACATAATGTTGCTCAAACTATCGCACATAATGTCGCTAAAATCAAGGCAGTAAATATCGCCATAATTGTCGTATCATCGGCATTTTCAATCATGGCAGTATGGCAGGAGCCTACCATGATGCTATTGGATAAATCATTCCAAAATTCTAACGCTCACTATTCAGAAATTTATTATCATAATTCCATAATTTGTATGCCATTGAATTACAGATTTTCCATTCTATATTTCTTCACAATTTGTGAACAAAGTGCTGACGTCACCCTGTATAATAGTCTGAAATCAGGAACATGGCTTTCTGAACCCGGTATATTATATTCTAGATTCCGGAATAATATTCCATAATCCGGGATGCTTCATCCTCAATTCCGGAATAATATTCCTGGGTCTTCCTCGCATTGAAATATTATACTTTGCGTCTATAAGATATGGCATCTACTGACGACGCGCCGTCCGAATTTAACCCTAGTCTGGGTCGCCAGGCGCGCCCCTGCGTCTTTGGTCACCTCCGCGGGGATTCCCCGTCGTGTTATTTAGGCTTTAGCATTTTCGAATTCACTCTACACTGCCCGGGCGCATTTAGCGAGTTTCCGGCAACGTCGGGTCATGAGCAAATTCATTTAACATGAGAAAAAATAATTCGCCTGTTCGAAACGATTTTTCTCCAGGAATTTTGGGAAATATCTTGTTCTAAAAACTACTATAATTTTTTTTACACATTTTAATTGACAAAGTCAAATTTTTTTAATTTTCCCGGTTAGCCAGTCAATTGTAATTAAAGAAAAACGCCGCGCGTTCTTTCAAAAACTGCTATTATCCACTTCATTGAATAAGGGGGGGTCAATTGCGTCCCGAAGAAAATTTGTAAATGAAGACGACCTACCCAACGATGGAGATGAGCGTGTAGACCATCTTCAGCTGATCCACATATTTATCTTCCAACAGGATACCTTCCTCCACCCAGAATAATGGAAGAAGTGCCTGTGGAAAAGTTTTCATCAATGAGAACTTCGCCACTGGACGGATGAACATGTTGAATTGTAAGCGCTTTCTTGCTTCTACAGGGGTTCCTGTCATCGGCTCCAAGTTTATGAAAATTTGATGTTCTTCCTGAAATTAATAATGAATTCAATTAGGCAAAATCGACATTTTTGGAAGAATTTCTCAACTTTTCAATGAATAAGTAAATGGAATCTTGGGAATTTTGTTTCATGTGACTGATGCAATGGTTAAGTTAGTTGGCCGACTATGGGAATGCACGGATTGAATAGATTTAATCAAAAAAATTTTATCCTTTGTGTGGGCAGGAAATGTAATTTCCAGCGCTACTTCTTCGTTATTCGATGCTCCCATACGTATTCTACTCCCGGCAAATGCTCGTTGTATATGAAACGAGGGATACTATTTCGTCGTTTCGGCTATTCAATAATCACAGACAAAAAATGAATTCGCAAATGAAATAATAATAATATGACAGCAATCTTTTAACTTAGGGACCAAATATTTTTGATCAACTTCGCTCTATAAAAGATATTGTTATCCTAAAAAGGCACTGGTTTACATGAATGATCCGCCTCTTGAGCCGAATATTTCGTTGTTGTTGACCGCAGAGCAATTATTAATGTTCAAGACTTCCAAATTCGAAGCAAACGATGAATTTTTTTTGTAATTTTTAAATAACGATTTTATTGCCCCAAACAAGACTTGTTGTAGAAATTGTTCGCTTTTCGCTCGGTGTATCCCTCATGGTCTTTACAAGTTACGTTCCAATGATTATTATTATTATTTATCAATCCTTTTGGGATACATAGCCATCGCATGGGGGAAAAGAATTTTTTGAGCATGAACAAAAGTGTTTGTAGGAATAATTGTATATATAATAGAAATGTGGCATGAGACACTCGCAGGAACTATGAATAATGACAAAGGTAAAGCAGCAGTTTGCAGCTAGATACAGTAAAATGAATAAGCAAAGAAAAAAGTAATTCAGGAGCAAAAATTAAAGCTAAAAGATATTTGTAAGGAGCGCAAAGAAGCATTCAGTAAATCAAGACGCCTTCTAGATTCAATACAGTTCGTTATAAAAATATAGATGCATTTGTTACGTTCCAATAAAAATTTACGTTTTACACATTTTCATTTGTACGTTTATTCATTTATATATGAATTGGAATCTGTACCTTATCTGGATGGAGACCATCGACCTGGGTCAAATATAAATCGTCAACGAGGTAGAAATGGGGAAGACTAGCAACCATAGGTGCACCGATACAGGGGAATAGATCGATGAGGCCTTTCTTCAGACATTTATTTGGAGCAGGACACAAACATTTCAGGTTTTCGTCTTTATTCATGTCACCATAATGTGCAACATAATGATTTGTGGGAAGACCTGGAAACAACAAGTAATAATATGCCATCGAAATTCTGCGTGAAAATGATGTGAAGTGAGACAAGTCCGAGTGATCGAGGGTTAATAATATTCGTGTTAATGACAAAATTTGTAGAATAATGTCGATTGCTGACTTGAAAATAATTTAAGGGGAGACCGCGGTGAAATTTGAAAGTCTCGGCTCGGCCTTAAGAGCCATTGGATGACTTTTGATATATGAAGGGATATATAAAAAAGTGAGAAAAATTTCGGACCCGAACCGTTTTGCCCCGTGTATCCACCAAAAACGTCATTTTTCACGTTTTTAGCTTAAAAATGCTCCTTGGACCAAAGTTTTCATCCGATTTCAACTTTTTTTTTTTGAAATTTTCGCTATACTCCAACGAACAAACCCAAGTATTCGTTTTGCTTTATATTTATTAGATCATGAGATAGTACATTATGTCATGAGGGCGATAAGCGGCGGTTCGTGAGGAGTGTGAACCGCTGGGTACTCATCCGATACTCAACGATGTAAACAACAATATGGCTACCTGTCACTTCTATTACCAGTGGGTTAGGTTACAGAAATGGCCGCTAGGGACGCTGTAAATCTTTCTCGACTATTCCTTTTCCCCGATTGCGGAGCGCATGCCCAAGTGGGGGGAATGTCAGGGCTCATTGTGACTTCCGCTTATCGCTCCTTACATAGGTAAGTGAGACTTACCATGCCTGGTCCCCCACTTACCCTCCTGGGAGCACCGATTATAGAAGTGTAGTGGTAAACTCCATTTACCCCCTCCCAACAGAGCCCCAGTAAGCGCCGCTTATCCGGCCACAGTGACGAAAAAGTGTTTTTTTTTTTAGTTTTCATTTTTTTTCGTCTTGTTAGCAAATACTAAAATTCGTTATTTTCCGCCCATTTTTTTTGTTATAATATTTCGATTACGTATGATTACAACGTGGAATAACGAAAAACAACTAATTTTAGCATTTGGTAAAAAGAGGACAAAAAATAGAAACTAAAAAAATCATTTTCTCATGATCTGATAAATATAAAGCAAAACGGATACTTGGGTTTGTGCGAGGGTATAGCGAATATTTCAAAAAAAAAAATTGAAATCGAATGAAAACTGTGGTACAAGGGGCATTTCTAAGCTAAAAACGTGAAAAACGACGTTTTTGGTGGATATCCGGGGCAAAACGGTTCGGGTCCGAAATTTTTCTTACTTTTTTATATATCCCTTCACATATCAAAAGTCGTCCAATGGCTCTTAAGGCCGAGCCGAGACTTTCAAATTTCACCGCGGTCTCCCCTTAAATAGGTACTTTTCCTATAAATTGATTTCCTGGTATTGATTATTGATTATGACCTGCTGTAATTTACTGTTATCAAGGAAATTGCGTTTTCTATTTGTATTTTCTCAGTATGTCTATACTCTCCTGACTATCCGTGCGGTACATACGGATAGAAATGTTCAGTAAAAATTACGGAACTCGCGAATATTCAATAAAAATTACGTATCTTTTCCGTAATTCTGGAGCGAAATATGGTTGCAGGAAATTTTACGGAACTGTCACAAAATTTTTGCAGCGCATTCCGTAATTTTTATCTGAATCTCCTGTGAAAAATTACGATACCGTCACTCAGAATATTTGAGTGATGGTATCGTAATTTTTCACAGGAGATTCAGGTAAAAATTACGGAATGCGCTGCAAAAATTTTGTGACAGTTCCGTAAAATTTCCTGCAACCATATTTCGCTCCAGAATTACGGAAAAGATACGTAATTTTTATTGAATATTTCTCTCCGTCCAGAAATCCCCAGAAATGTTACCTCAACAGCACTAGAATTTCTCATAGCCGGTGGAATGGGATTTTTCTAGTATTAACACTAAAATTTTTCTACAAAATTTCTCTCCGTGCATTAATGAGACATCAAATAAAGTGTGGAGAGTCGAATAATGTTGCTCTTTTTTTCTAATTTCCTAAAATTGTAATTCAATTTAAATATGTCTGAATTCACGAAGACCAAATTCCCTAATACTCCATTTCGGATGTTTTCAGACCGGAATTTATTTATTCAAGATGTATTTTCTACGATTGAATGACGTATAACCGCATATGTTCTTCCGAAATAATCAATTATCGATTGAATCATTTCGTGTTTTATAATATGTGAGGTATTGACTCTTAACGTTTTCCCACTTCGCTGTTGAATGCATACTAATTACTAATAAATGGTAATGATCAATGATGAATAATTCATGTTGGTTGTTAATGGAGCTGACCTTTGACGCTCGATGGTTTTACATAGCGAGCTGGTACAGTGAGACACATGTCACTAGTAAAAGAGAGCATATCCTCATCTTCAAAAAGCAGCGGATGGAAAATAGTGGAATCTGTACCAGTGAGGTTGTTGCAGGGTCCTTCATCCGCCCAGACCTCTTGTATTTTCTCCCCCTTGAACTCCACCATCTCGCCCACTTGTAGGTAATTTTGAATACCGCGCCTCACTTTTAGTCTATCTGATAGCACTGTAGCGTTTTTCTGAAATTCATAAAAACAATTGCTAAGAAGTTATTTTTAAGGCTCTCAGGCCATGATTGATTCTAGTGAAAGATAATTGCCGTATGAAGGGTGGCAGAGCTCGACATGTACAATAAATTTGAAATGTAGAAGTGGCTGGGAGCCAGATAGCATGTTCGGATCAAGCAAATGACGCACAAAAAATTGATTTTTATTATATCATTGCAGATATGATTACGCTATATTGTTCAAAATATTATGCTAGCTTAAATTAAATTCCAAAACATAAAGTAAACTCGAGAGTCACTAATGAACCAAACGTTTACCTATGTATATACCCTACACGGAGAGAAATATTCAATAAAAATTACGTATCTTTTCCGTAATTGCAAAGCGAAATGTGGTTGTAGGAAATTTTACGGAACTATCACGGAATTTTTCCAGAGCGTTTCGTAATTTTTATCTGAATCTTCTGTGAAAAATTACGATACCGTCACTTAAATTTTCTGAGTCGATTCCGTAATCGGTGAGCGAACTCTGAGATCCGTAATTTTTACTGAACATTTCTCTCCGCGCTATCTGAATCTCCTGTGAAAAATTACGATACCGTCACTTAAATTTTCTGAGTCGATTCAGTAATTGGTGAGTGAATTGTGAGCTCCGTAATTTTTACGGAACATTTCTCTCCGCGCTATCTGAATCTCCTGTGAAAAATTACGATACCGTCACTTAAATTTTCTGAGTCGATTCAGTAATTGGTGAGTGAATTGTGAGCTCCGTAATTTTTACGGAACATTTCTCTCCGTGTAAAAAAACAAATGTTTTTGGAAAAAAACTGCGCCCAGAAAATGTTTGTTTGGTTTTTACTGGAAAGTAGGCATTCTTGAAAAATACGCTATTCGAAAAAATACGAAATTTCATAGACAGTCGACTACCAATTTTCAGGACAGTGACACTGAATGCGATTTAGGGGGAAAAATGTGGCGGTTAGGTGTAGGGTAAGCTACCCAGTAGATGGACACTGCCCTATAGATGGACGAGCTACTTTTGCATAGGAAATTACGCAAAAAAAATACTGAAACGTGAATTGTTGCTTTGAATTTTCACTAACTGTTATGATTCTTAACCCCTGAGTGACGATTTGTTTTCGATCAATTTTTTTTTTCAATTGCTAAACAACAAACGTCCATCTACTGGGCGGTTTTCTTAGGCGTCCATCTACTGGGCAGTTTACCCTATGTCGTAGAATAATAACTTATGGTTTAGCAGAAAGGTATTCTATTAGCACGTTAGATGTGTTTACATCGAGTTTGACAATCGGACTGATCTACTTGGTCGGGAGCGTGCGGATTTAAACACCTTTTTTTATGGAAGGTTCGAGAATTGTCCAGAAATTTCGTGAGGGACAAGGATAAAATGATGTTTGCTCCAATATGACGATATAGAATATTTGAGACGCGTTAGATGAATTTCGAAATAATAATTTGTTTGTGGTTCGCTCCACAAAAAATATGAAATTTTAGGTTTCACTGAAAATTCAGTAAAATTCCAGAATTTTAAAGGGCATAAAGGAAATTCTTGAAAAAGGATTCAAAACACGACTGGCTTTCTGTGAAATACTTTCTACGCACTTGTATCGAAATATACTATTTCATAGATGAATGAATATATTGTATATTGGCATTTCATGACTTTTTTGGATACGTTTATCCAGAATTGAGGGGACATTAACATTTGAGTGTTTATAGATTACTTCCGGTAAACTTAAATTCATAGGCTGATGGTAAAAATATCCAAAACTTTATAGGATAAGTATGAACAAATTCATCGACTTACAGCACCCAAAAGAGCAAATCTGTATTTCCCAGGACCATCCTTAATGAAGGATTCTTCCTTCTCAGCAAGGAGCGTACAAGCTGATTTTCCCTGGAAGTCTTGGACGGTGCAATCAACTGTTAGGCCTGTCCAGAGAATTTGCTTCACTGTTGCTTTGATAAATACTGACTCAGGCTTGTGAAAAATACTGTCAACTGCTCTTGCTAAAATCGTGATAATTTGTTGTTAAAAAGTGAATTACTCATATTCGAACTATCCGTAAATCCCCCACTAGGAGAAAAACAAACACGTTGCCAAACAAGTCTTGTTTGGGCCAACAAAATCGCTAGTTGAAAATTGCGAAAACATACGATGGGGATAGAAGTATAAGTTACGTTCAATTCTCCAGTTACGAGATGATTATTCATGATTTGCATTCAAATACTTTTCACCGTTTAATAAAGATGACAATTATTATGACTAAAAATTGCATGGAACAAAAATCTACCGGAAATGCATTTGCAAACTCGATCCATACACTGTTCAAAATTTTTGTTTTAATTTTCCGTGGCAAATTTCGGAAATTTTTATCGCATTGCAATTCCACTGAAATTTTAGGAAATTTTGTCATTGAAAATTCAGAATTTCATGCAAAAATCAAATAGAACTGTAAATTTCCGTTCCTTTTTCCCCGGAAAATGAATAGAAAACCAGAAAATTCTGGTTAATAAATTCTTGGATTTTCAGGACAGTGACACTGAATGCAATTTAGGGGGAAAAAATCATGAAATTTCAGATTTCGCTGAAAATTCAATGCAATTTGACACTGAATATTCATATTAGATTGGAAATTCGAATAAATTGAGGAATTCTTGTCTTTATGGCCCTTAAAATATTGAAACTTGACAGAATTTTCAGTGAAACCTGAAATTTCATGATTTTGTTTCCCCTAAATTGCATTCAGTGTCACTATCCTGAAAATTGATAGTCAACTGTTCATGAAATTTTTTTTTTTCTAACAGTGTACGTGTATTTACCCAGGGGCTACTCACTTCCGAAATCAGGGCGCCACTCTGGCATAAAATCATTCCGAAATCACGTGAAATCACTGAAATCATCTCCGAAATGACGTGAAATCGTGTGAAATCAATGAAATCACCGAAATCAGTGGACTACTGGCGTAGTACGAACCGTTCAAGTAATTCTTGATTTTGAAATTGACACACCTGGCAACGATGATAATCCATTTTACCATTTTACTATGGTAGTGAGTTCGACATGTCGAACTCACTACTCATTAATAGCAGCCCAGGAAAGAAAAAAAAAAGCAACAACGTTTATATTATTGGGGCGTTGTGGGGTTCATACCAGCCGCGTCCCCGTCACGAACTCTGGGTCATGTTAAGTGCTGGTAGGGCTTGATAATTATGCCTTACCATGCATTCTTGAATTTAATTTTAATATCTTGATAAATTTAATTTAGTTCGACATATCGAACTCACTGCCATAGTAAAATGGTAAAATAGACCGCTTTTCATCGTTATTAACTCAAGATTGACGGAGTAGAATCAAGCCAATTCGTTATTATTTAAGCCGGATCGCTCAGTTGGGAGAACACCCAGTGCATAATCGGAAGATAGCGAGTTCAAATCCTTGTCTGGACTATCCATTTTTTCAGTAAAAATTTTCTGGCTATTCATATTCAGAGTAGTCCCGGTTCCCGTCCTACCTCATCCAAATCCCATCCAATCATTTCCTGTGACGTTACAAAGATGGTAACACGTCTTATCAACTGGCCGACATTTCAACTACGACTATTTAACTAAGACTTTTCAACTACGACGTTTCAACTAGATTTTTCCATGCATAAGACGTAGTTGTATGGTTTTTCATTTTTATGATGTATATTTTTTCCATTCTATTACAATAGTTTATTATTATGAACAGTTTTATTATTATGAATTATTTTAAAAATATAATTAACATAATGAACATTATCGCAATACATTTTATAAATTTATGGTTTTTCATTTTAATTGTATCATTTTTTTTTATCTTATCACAGAAAGTAACATGATGAACTTGATCTCTATGCAACTTCGAATTTCAATAAATAATTGATAAATAATAACGAAATAGCTTATAAGTAGAACAGTAAGTGGGCAAAAATACACGAATAAATGCAATAAATAATCGCTGTACAATGACGCGTAACTAATGAGAATTTATAATTTGATGCATTGGGCAATTCCCCTCAGATAATCCTCAAAATTATCCAGTGCATTCTCGCGATTAACAATCGTCCTAAGTCTCGCATTTGTGCGGTATCATCGTTATTTACGTATTCCGAATGTTTTTGAGAAATATTAGATATATTGAAATTTCCATTGGATAGCTGTATGTTACAAAGTAGTTGTCAAAAATTGAAAAAAAAAACTTTTAATATTTGCAAAACTTCAAATATATTAATTCACTTTTTTTCTAAAATCGGAAAACTTGGAATTTTGGAGTTTATGTTTCGCATAAAATTCCAGTTGAAATGTCCTAGTTGAAGGAGTGTTAGTTGATAATGTTTTTAGTTGAAATGTCGCTAGTTGAAATGTCTTAGTTGAAATGTCGCCAGTTGATAAGACATGGATCCATAAAGATATGGAACGCTATATAAATTCCCTTCTTTAATGTAATATTAAAATCTAATTGAACATGTGTGTAGTATTTTGTATTGTAATGTTAATATTGTCCGTTTTGATTTTCATAATTTGACACATCCCGTTTTGCCCCCCTCTATTATTTGTTAACTTTATTTTTCTGAAATGACTGATTCCAAATTAATGAAATCATTCGAAATCATGAGGTCAACTTCCGTGACGCTCGACATCACCGAAATCGACTTCATTTCGAAATCATGGTGTCACTCAATTATGGAATGAGTAGCCCCTCGGCATTTACTATTCTTATCCAGCGTGACCGGAAAAATGGTGCGAATTTACGTTCCACCATATCCGCACGGAGAGAAATGTTCAGTAAAAATTATGGAACTCACAGTTCGCTAACCGATTACGGAATCGGCTCAGAAAATTTAAGTGACGGTATCGTAATTTTTCACAAGAGATTCAGGGGTCCGAATCTACAAGAGTTTTCACAGTGCGAAGTGAGATGGAAACTTTTGTTTTACATTGTTCTAACAGAGGAAACACATGACAGCTGTCGCACTTCTCATCGTGAAAACTTTTGCAGAATCGGACCCCAGTAAAAAATTACGGAACGCTCTGGGGCCCGATTCCGATCGCTTGTGACAGTGAAAAGTGAGATGATAACTTTTGTTGTACATTGAATTAACATAGCAAACAAATAACAACCGTCTCACTTCTCACTGTCACAAGCGATCGGAATCGGACCCCTGGAAAAATTTCGTGACAGTTTCGTGAAATTTCGAAAAAAGTTTCGAAAAAAATATGTAATTTTTATTAAATATTTCTCTCCGTGCGTTTGTCACCCTGCATGTCTTATGAAGTTGTGAATCAACTTACTAGCAAAACTTATTGTCCCTGGTTGTTCCCTCATGACCGTCAAAATCATGGTCAGGATCATGACGTGGGGAAATGTTAACACGGTGTCCTCAGAGAGGCCCATTCCACTCTTTTCAGGAGAAAATTGCCACGTCGCTTTGTTACTGTACTCACATGTGTCATCCTTTTCAACGTCCTTCAGGTCCACTTTCTCCTTGTACTCACTTCATCACAGAAATTAATGTTAATTACTCAATGTATATTTTATTGCAGTCTCATTCACAGCAACAGAACCGAAGTTGAAACTGTGTGAGTCTGTAACTCACGTTGCTATTATCATTCAATTCAGTTGGTAATGAAACCTTCTGCCCCGCAATTAAAAAAGCGCTTTTTTTACAAATAAAATGCAACTACATTCTTTCTTTTTTTTAATTTATTAAATAGTTCTATTTTTTTGAGCGCATATAATATTTATAATAAATACAATATGCTACTGAATGGAGCAAAAAAAAAAGAAAAAATACGATAATGGAAACATAAAAAAAAACAAAAAAAACAATAATTAAACTCGACAGTTACTGAGTGACCAATGTTTATTATAATTAGACATATATCGTAAATTCATGTAAATATTTGTAAATATTTATGAATACCTTAGTAAACTTGAATAAAAACATGATTAAAAAAAAAATAATGAAACATTCTGCAGGAAGAATGTCAAGGAAGATTCAGTTGGGTTTTTTAAAATGTTTACTGAAAAGTATGCAAGAATTTTTTCTCGGTACCGATTATTAGGGCTGCGCACGAGACAAGACAAGACGACACTAAGGTATTTATGGCTAGGTGGGCATGTTACAGGTGAAACGGAGAGGAATCTATTGTTCTCTCGTAGAAAACTAATCGCTGAACAAAAAAAAAACGATATTTCAATTACAAATTTTCAATCAATTTCGCGCATTTTTGTAGTGATGCCGCGAGACACTAAGAATTAAGAATTTGTGTGTCTGAATTTCCCGTGCCAAATTCCGGAAATTTTTATCGTGTGCCAATTCCACTGAAATTTCAGGAAATCTTGTCATTGAAAATTCAGAATTTCGTGGGAAATCAAACCGAACTGTAAATTTCCATTTCATTTTCCCTGAAAATGAGTAAAAAACCAGAATATATTTTAGGAGGAAAAAAATCATGAGATTTTGGATTGCACTGAAAATTCAACGCAATTTGACACTGAATATTCATATAAGATTGGAAATTCTAGGAAATTAAATAATTCTCGTCTTTATACTCCTTAAAACTCGTAAATTTTAGTGAATTTTCAGTGAAACCTGAAATTTCATGATTTTTTTCCCCCTAAATCGCATTCAGTGTCACTGTCCTGAAAATTGGTAGTCAACCTCCATGAAATTTTATTTTCCTTCTAACAGTGTACGAGATGAAACTTTGGAGAGATGATCTCGGTCAGAGAACATAGTTTTTTGCTCTCGCGCATGATAACTCTCAGTCAATTTATCTCATCTTGGTCTCAAGTTTTTCCTATTTTTTAATGTAAAACCTCGGTTTTTGTCTCGGTCTTCTACATATTAAAAACACGAAAAACTGGAAACCGACATGAAATAAATTGAATCTAAATCATTCAGAGCGGAGTCGACACTGAGTATACACTAAGACGAGATGAAAAATTTCCATGTTGACTGAGACCGAGACAATCCCTCCAAAGTATTGTCTCGTGATGTCTCGTCTAATGTTTCACGGCATCACTACATTTTGGTGTTCAAAATATTTTGTTGATAACTTTTCTATTTTTTCCCACATATTTGGAGTTTGTCCAAGCTGGGGCGAAACGGGGTATTTCTAGCTGGGATACGGCTCCTCACCTGATGAGTTCGAGCGGGGTGATTTCTACACGGAGAGAATTTTTTAATAAAAATTATCCTACCGTTTTATAAAAGTGGATCATGAGTCATCGTTTCCGCATTTTTATCCAGAAATTTAGTAAAAATTGATATATGATGATCAAATTTTATTCCACGTTAGAGAAATTTTATCCTGATAAAAATAAAAATTACCGTGCCCGTAGAGGAAAAATTACAGTGGACTCTGGTTAGAGGCATATTGTTTAGTGTCGAATTTCCCCTCAATTTTTTTGTCTCGCCGCTCAAGCGCTTCCCCCACTCTGTCCCCACGCAAGCCGGAGAGTAAACACTCCAATATTTTCTTCAAATTGCTATTGTCTTCCGATTCCAGTAAAGACGAAAAATAAAATATTCTGCATTTGAATTGTCGATCAAAAAATTTAGTCCACTTCTGGCTGTTATGGGGGGAGGATCTCGTTTTGTTGGCATAACATTAATTCGAAATTGGATTAAATGAAATAATGAAGGGAGGTAAAGAAAATGACTGTAACATTTTTGATTCACATGGTTCGTTAACTCCAGAAGAAATATCTGTTCTATGGAATGTTAGGTACAAAGCTTCTGTGATCAAATATAGTCAATGAAATTAAAAATATTGATAATAAAAAAATCGTCTGAATCTATATGAATATTGCTATTATAGTTGAAACTGTGAACTAAAGTTTATCATTAAAATGAAGTGTTGAATTGGGAGAGAAAAGAAATAGTATTTTTCATTTTATCGTTCCCAGTTTTCTCGGAAGTCGGGCTCGGCGTGAGCGCGTAGTGGGGGCAGGGAAATAGAGTCGAATTCTCCGAATTCGCTTCCCCTATCCCGCAAAACAGTCGACTCTAACCAGAGTCCACTGTACTGTACCGAATTTTCGTTGTTATCTACATAAAAATTATTGGACTGAAAAAGTAAAATTTATTATGTGTCAGGATAAAATTTCTCTAACGTAGAATAAAATTTGATCATCATATATTAATTTTGACTACATTTCGGGACGGAAATGAGGAAACGACGACTCATGATACACTTTTATAGAACGGTAGGAGAATTTTCATAAAAAATTTCTCTTCGTGTACAACGGGATATTAAGGGGTCATTCAATTTTTGAGATCATTATATTAAGATGTTTGTGGATTCAGACACGTATAGGTGTTTGAAAGTTGTCTACAACAGATGTCTGAAATTCAGACATCTATTTTTTGCAGTGTGGTGGATTCGACAAGATTCTTTCCAGAAGTATTGCTCTAGAAACAGGCTCGTCTCAGTATCGTGCAGAGCTCCACAAATTGTTACCAGGATAAATCAACGGACCGAATGATTTGAGTGGGCAGGATTTTTTTCATCGATTAGAAGATTATCATACACAGAGAGAAATATTCAATAAAAATTACGTATCTTGTCCGTAATTCCGGAGCGAAATGCGGTTGTAGGAAATTTTACGGAACTGTCACAGAATTTTTCCTGAGCGTTCTGTAATTTTTAACTGAATCTCCCGTGAAAAATTACGCTACTGTCACTTAAATTTTCTGAGTCGATTTCGTAATCGGTGAGCGAATTGTGAGCTCCGTAATTTTCACTGACCATTTCTCTCCGTGTACATCAATGTATCCAGAAAATGAGCAGTTTTAGCAAAAAAAACGTGCCACAACCTACAAGTCACTCGTTGATAAATCACAAGCTTAGAATGCGAGCAAAAGAAAAAAAATTACTTGCTTGTGGAGTGATCACTTGAATTAACACAATTATAATTATATCACGTAATTCTGTTTAATTCTCTATAACTTACTGGTAGAAGAATGGACCAACTTCGTTGACTATTGGCTTGGCTCCCGCCGTAATTTCATCAGGGTTGGTGATATTGAAGAGAAAAACTCTGAAGTCCATAGGGAAGGGCATAGCTTCCCACATCTGCCTCATTTCTGATCCTGGTCTCAGGCTCACTTGCTGTCAATAATGAGATACAAATACCGATAAGAGCTATTGACACTGTCGGTTTTCATCACAATTATTAATTTCAGATTGAAAATATTTGAAGCAGAATGCAACGTGCTGAATTCGTTAATGGTACGTAAATTCTCAGAAATGGTAATCATTTTCATGTCATATGACTATTTTTAATAAACGAGCGAGTGACAGAACACATGCGACTGTAGATGTATTATTGAGTGAGGTATTAATGCTTTTTACGCCATCAATACATTGGTTTGATTGGTTTGGTTTGATCAATGGTTTGAGCAGAAAATTTTTATAAACTACACCCAAAAACATCGTCCTGACTCACATAAAAAAATTGGTTTGAATCAAGTCGGACTGAATTATGCCGGAAATCGATTTATTTCATATCAGATCATCGGCATGAATCAAGTCTACTTCGGAGACGACAAATCGGTCTCAGGAATCCGAGTCAGGTCACTTTCAGTTTGATTCGAGTCGAATTTCGTCCTGATTCAAGTCGGTTTTTCGGTTTGATTCAAGTCGATTTTTTGGTATAACTCAAGGTGATTTTAGGGCGTTATACATGGGGGGAGAGGGCGGTCATATATCGGAAGTGTTCATATATGTGGGTTTTCACGAATGAAGACAGAGTTTTATTCGTGTGTGTGTGTGTGTGTGGGGGGGGGGGGGGNGGGGGTTAAAAGGAATGCACGGAGAGAAATGTTCAGTAAAAATTACGGAACTCAGTTCGCTCACCGATTACGGAATTGACTCAGAAAATTTAAGTGACGGTAGCCTAATTTTTCACAGGAGATTCAGGTAAAAATTATGGGACGCTCTGGAAAAATTCCCACTTCGCTCCGGAATTACGGAAAAGATAGGTAATTTTTATTGAATATATCTCTCCGTGTGTTTTATCAACAGATGGAGGAGAGATTTCATATCAGGGGGAAGGGATTTCAAATGTTTATCCAAAGAACTAAAATATTTTTTTTCTCTGCTAAATTTCAAGAGTAATTAACTACACTGATAGACTGATTCATTTATTCCAAACGAGATTCGTTAACTATTAACGAATGGTAGAGTTGAATATGACCAAATGAATATTCGTTAATAGTCAACGAATGGTTCACTTGAAAAGTGAAAATGGCGTCAAACAAGGCACCAAAAATGTGAATTTGTAAACTATCAACGAATGAACATTTCGTGAGACCGAATAGACCCTCGTCTCCAACCAAATCCGTTCGTTAACTAATCCTTTCTATTAGTGTAATAATGTAAACAAGAATCTTAGGCATATCCAATAGAATCCCTTTTCGACCATTCGACAAAAAAATACTTCAGACTCTTAATTCCAAGGATTCCTCTTCATTGCATACAAACTCTTTCTAACAATCTCTTAAATTAACAAGAACTCAACTCACAACATCACAAAAAATTATTATCAAGCAATGTCACCAATTTTTTATGGTCATCTATATGCGCTAGTATTAAAGGAACAATTTGCATGAACAATTGAGAATGACAAACTTTTTCTTTCATTGACAATTATCGGCTTATCGAAGTTGTACCATTATTTCCATTAACACCTTCAATGAAGAACATCAATGCAAATTGTTACCCGGTAAAGCATAAATATCGGCCTCTGTCAAGGAGATTTAATAAAAAATGACCAATTAGTGACACTGGAAAATGTTAATTCACAGTTCAGGCCATAAAAAATGAGCTGTTATTTAAAGATGGAAAGAATTGTGATATTTACAAGAGCAAAAAAGATCAGATGCATACCAGCTTCCTGCGCGCATGGAGACTTTAGAGCACAATCAACGTTTCTAAGAAAAAAAAAGTAAGATGAGTTCGCAAGTTGAGCGAAACTCGTTGTACTAGGACAAGGTGATATAGAATCAAATGATTCGCCGATAGGTCTAAAAAATACGAGGATGACGTTAAAAATTGCAGCCAAATTATCGTAAACAACTTGTATAAACTGAATAGGTTCAGAGATAACTGTCAAAATTTTACTGTACACAGAGAAAAATTCGCAGTGAAAAGTGAGAAGAATGGCACGAATTTCCTTTAAGATTTATATTAAGAATTGCCAAAAAATGTACGACAAATTGGCCCTTGCTGAGTAAAGAAAAGTGAACCAAACCGGAAAATGAATAAAAATAGTTAATTAAATAAAATAGTTAAAAATAGTTGAGTAAATAAAATAGTTGTACCCTTCAC
>NW_021680439.1:743243-787521 GCF_001412515.2 Diachasma alloeum | reverse complement strand
CCCTCCCTGTCTGTTAGGGTTAAATTGTTTTACCGACTTGTGGGGAATTTCCATAAAAAAGTCGTTTCACCATCATCACAAAAAAATAATTATTAATTAAATTAAATTCATACCAAGAAGAAGTACTCTGTCATTTTTTTAAATTCTTTAACACTTCTCTCCAAACTTTTGTGTTCCCTGAATATCTCCGGAATTATCCCCGATCCAGTCCTTTCAGACTGAACTCTTTCTGTTCCGTTCTTCATTATTCCGCTACTAAAATAATGTGATGAATAGTTCAACATATTTGTGAAAATGTAGATCAATAACTTTTTCCGCAGAATGCAAGAAAATAGACCTGAGTTACGTAGGTATTTATGTGAAAATAATTATATTCAATGTTTTTGTTTTGTTGAAAAAATTATCCTCGATGCATGCACTGAAGGTCATACCTCAGAAAGATGGCATGATAGTCAATGACATTGGAATCGTCACTCTGATTTCTTTATTTCCGTGAAAAGAATAGTAGAATTCTTTCTCGAGATGAAACACTTCGTTATTTTTTGCCAATTTGGTTAGAAATGACTTGGAATTCCGTGATATTTTTCTGAAATGAATGAATCCTGTGAAAATTCAATAAAATTCTCCGGTTTTCTAGAAAATATGGATATTTTTTCACAATTGCAGTCTTTGTCAATCCATACAAGTAAAAAATCCCTAGCGGCTATAACATCAGGCATCATCCGATCATGTCTATCTGATCAGAACTTGATCTGAACCCGCCTGTAGTTTTTAGGATCCGATCTGCTAGATCAGAACGTGGTCAGATTCTCATCAGGAATCACCAGATCAGTCGAACCTTACAAAAACCTGATCAAGTTCTGATCGTGCTGTAGGTGGGGCTGAAGCAATTTCCACTCGGGATGCGAAACCCGAGTGGAAATTCCGGTCAGGTTTTGATCAAGTTTGGATCAGGTTAGACCTGACCACTGATCAGGTATTGATCAAGTTGACGGATCCGGTCTTGATCAGACATGTTACGCCTCTGACCAATCCGGATTTGATCAGAAAGAACGGATCCGAACTTGATCAAGTCAACTGTATGAAAACTGGATGACCTGTCAGTCAGTATCAATAACAATTATCAATGATAATTAATCCAAAACAAAAGATAATTCAATTCTTCCACCGTAGGCCGCCTCTCTTAATGAATCTCTACTGTTACACGTAGGAAAAAAATCGTATAGAATCTTTCTATACGGACTGTGTATAGCATTTCTATAGGTTTTTCGTATATGATATTCGGATATTTCTATACGAAAATTTCCTATACGGTTCATTTCTATACGAATTTCTACACGAATTCGTATAGAAATAATCCGTATAGGGAATTTTTGTATAGAAATATCCGAATATCATATACGAAAAACCTATAGAAATTCTATACGCAAATCGTATAGAAACTTTCTATACGATTTTTTCATACGTGTATTACCTCTGAAAAAGCTTATTATTTTTTTACCTACTGAAGAAAAAAGATCACATTTATTTAAAAAAGTAATCATAAAAAAGTGTGATTGAAAAATTTCATTTTCGTTACTGAATTCTCAATGACTTATCACTAGTTTCTAGAAATCAATCACCAAATTTCAGTGAAGTTTCGGTGAATTCTGTGACATGTCTCTGAAAAGCAAAAATAATTTTTCTCTGTGTTTCCTTGACATTATTTTGATCATTAGAATTCAATAAAGCCCTTAAGTTACAGTATTTGATCGAAGAAGGAGTTTTTGGCGATCCTGCTGTTGCTTCATTGGAGAATATTTTATTTCCATTTTCATCAAATGTCATATCACCAATCAACTCCTCCTCATCAGTAAATGAATTCTCCTCACTGCCTAATTCTTCATCATTATCAGGAATTATACGATTTTGGCTCATTTTATCTGCTTCGAAAATCACCTTTTCATTTTTCAGTCATTCCATGTATTCACTATTCGGAGGTTAGATTTCCTTCCTTGTTATTCTCTTTTAATAGGTGATGCGCATGCGCGTCATGCGTTATTTCGGGTTTCAGTTGAGTGTGGGTAGGCGCTTGAAACCCGCTACTTTCCAGTTGACTATAGTCAACTGAAACCCATGCGGTTACACGCACGTATCATATAATAGTATATTTCAGCACGTGTGGGGCAATTTCGTCTTTAACGTGTGTGGGGTTTACAGCATGAGCCGAAGGCGAGTAATGTAACCATACACGTTAAGGACGAAATTTCCCAACAAGTACTGAACAAAAATTTATGTCACGAAGCCTGAAACCGGCTGAATTAGACACGAGACGCGAAGCGTCGAGTGTGTAATCCAGCCGGTTTCAGGCATGTGTGGCATAAATATGTTTTCGGCACTCAGTCCGTGAATCCAAAGAACGTCAATATGTCGAAAAATACTATTTTCCAGGGTATTATTTTGTAGCATATGATTGGGATGATGACCCTGTACCTCCCACAGAGAGCTGATAAAATTTATGAAAAAAAATGAGAAACAATCATAGGCATGCATACACATGAACACATTAAAGTGCGAAATATTATGAGAATAAGTAACGGAATGAATGGAACGAATGGATAAAAAAGGAAGAAGTAGAGTAAAAGGTAGCCAAATAGTCTCAGTCCGCCCCATTCTGCAGTACATGAAATAGTACACTGATAGAAAAGATGGAAGGATTTAATTGTTGTTAACGAGGCTTTCATTACTGTAGATTTTGGGAAACACTCCGAAACTTACGACCAATCGAATTGATAGAAATGAAAGGGAAAGAAATAGCTATTCATCACCACGAGTGACGAACATAATTTTTCTTCACAATGTCCGCAAACGGCGTTTGATGGACATCCGAGTGGAAACTCAAATCAGGCTAGAATAGGAGACTGACCAGTAAAAACTAATTGATGAGTTTTGGATAAGAAATGTAACGTTTGTTTGGATCCATGCCTGGTCAGAATTCTAGAATCCGATCTTTCTGATCAGTACCGGATCCGATACGGATCTAGTCGAGACTTGACTCATCAGAATAGGATTACAATTCACTCCGCCACGTTGGATTCAGATACTCCATTCAGACTCTCACCAGATCCTGATCCAAAAGTCTAATCAAGAAATTCTGACCAGTATTGGACCTAAAACGGATTTAGGCCCAAGCTGACTGAGTGGAATTCCCACTCGGGGAGTGTAATGAAAAAACCCGTAATGAACGATTGCATTTAACCTGCACTGAGAAAAAAATTCACTCCGCTACTCAAATCAGGTTTAGATGAATAAATATCCAAATTATTACGCAAGATCTGCATATAAAGACTTGTCTCATAAAACATTTAGGTGACTGAATCAATTTTCTTCTCAGTACTTCGTTTGTTTATTGTTGCACTTCTTGTTATTATTTTTCTCAACTGGCGATTTCCCTGGTGGCATTCTTATCCATGCCGAGCAGTTCATTACTCAACAATATTGGAAGAATTATCACTTATCATATGCACTGAGAAAAAAGATCATTTTTGTCAAGTATCCATTTGCTGGAAAGAAGTATTTATTTTTTCAATGCTGTATTTTTCCAGTCGAGTTATTCCCAAGCAATCCCCCATTAAGTTTCAATTACGAAAATTATATTGCTTTAGAAGATGATCATGTTAGTTATAATCTCGTGTGAAGTCCCTCAATAATTATCAACATTAAAAAATTAATCGAAATTCTTTCCTTTAAAAAATAAAAAATTTATTAAAAATGAACAATCTTTGGAGGAGTTTATCCAAGCAAAACGATTGTTATAATCAAAACCTAACCAGGCTCGCTTGAGAATGATCCGACTGGAGAAATACAGTATTGAAAAAATAAATTCTCTTAAGTAAATGGATATGTAGCAAAAATAATTGTTTTTCACATCGTGATCGTTAATCTGCAGAAATTGTGATTTTGAGGGACTTACCGCCTTCACTTGACTCTTCAGAAGTAGCGGAAAGACGAAGAAACCGAAGGCAACACCAAATATGAAGAGACAGCTTCCTGCTATCCCTAACTTCAGCCAACGCTGCATCTTCAATCTTTTTCTTCAAGTGTAAATATCCAGAATTGTGCTTGAAACCGGATTAGTAATATGCAAATAATGGGCAACACTTCATTTATTCACCTATCCAATTATATGATCGTTCGATTATCTCGGCGTCGATCTCCGGGTTTAGATTCTTCGCGCGATTGGTAATAGTTGGAATCAGTGAAGATGCGTGGAATGCGTGATGATTTACTATTGCTGGACCGCAGAACATACTGACTCCGACGATCTAACTCCACAGAAACGATATTGCATAATCCCCACCTAGCAGAATGTAATTTTTTTTCAACCAACTCATCCGCAGTTGCGCAGCCTAGGTAGTGAGGAAATTACGTCAAATGATTAACATTGTTCTAACTTTTCACGTGGACTGAAAGATATTTTGAATCCTGGGAAAAAGTGACTGAACATGAACAGTGATTTGTGGACTTCCGCATGGAAAGGGCTCAATTTATCGATAAAGTATACTCTGATATTATTCATAATATTCCGCACATTTTCAACCCAAAGCGACCCTAATCGTCGAAAAAATTATGTGACTACAAGACCAAAGAATCAATATAATATTGATTTGAAATTTAGTTTTTCTCAAAAGACGGAAGTTTATATAGTGTTCCACGTCTTGTGATGTCACAGGATTTTGTTGGATACGATTTTCTTCGGAGTAGGTAGAAGGGGAATCAGGGTAATTCTCGACGTTAGTCGGATACACTGGTTTTCATGGAAGGTTGAGATGAAATTTCATGGACAGTCCAGTGTTATTAGTGACTACCAATTTTCAGGACCGTGACACTGAATGCGATTTACGGGAAAAAAGTCATGTTATTTCAGGTTTGAATTTCCAATCTAATATGAATATTCAGTATCAAATTACATTGAATTTTCAGTGAAATCTGAAATTTCATAATTTTTTCCCCCTAAATCGCATTTAGAGACACTGTCCTGAAAATTCAACAATGTATTTAAAATTTTCTATTCATTTTCAGGGAAAAATGGAACGGAAATTTACAGTTCTGTTTGATTTTTCCACGAAATTCTGAATTTTTAACGATGAGATTTCCTGAAATTCCAGTGAAATTGCAATACGATAAAAATTTCCGAAATTCGGCACGGAAAATTCAGACAGAAATTTTCAACAGTATGGACTCGGTCCCCTGCGATAATACCGATCACATTGAAGAAGATAAAAAAAGAATTCAACATTGATGTGAATGGGGGTTGTTGAGACAAAAACGTGAATCTGTCGGGAACTAGAATCGACAAAGTGGTTCCTTTTCATGCTAAGAATTAAATGACCTATTAAGTGAAAATTTCATAATATTGGGGTTTTTGGGGTTCATACCACCTGCATCCCTGTCGTGAACCATGGATAATACTAAGTGCCGATGAGCATTGATACTAATGCCTTGCCATGGGCTTTTCAACTTAATTTCGAAGACCTCAATTATGGAACAGAAGGGAGGGCTTTTATAAAAGCCTCTAATCCTTACAAGTCGTTACGTAACCCTTGTGTTTGCACGGAGAGAAATGTTCAGCAAAAATTACGGAACTCACAATTCGCTCATCGACTATGAAATCGACTCAGAAAATTTAACTGACGGTATCGTAATTTTTCACAAGAGATCCTATTCTAAAAAGAACAAACACTTATAGTCTATAAGTATCGATATCTCGCAAGTCGTCACGCTTTTTCTTCATTGGTTCCAGTCGTCTGAGGCAGCAAATTTAATTCATGATTGATTTAATTTTGAGATTTTCAATTATGATTCTTACAATTACAGCGCGCGTTCGGTCTCGTTCAGGTAAAAATTACGGAACGCTCTGGAAAAATTCCGTGACAGTTCCATAAAATTTCCTACAACCACATTTGGCTCCTGAATTACGAAAAAGATACGTAATTTTTATTGAATATTTCTCTCCGTGTGACCCGTGGGATTATCGCGCTCGGTTTTCCTGCTAGACAGGAACCCTAATGAGGGTTTGACCCTTGAGATCGGCTAAATTGTCTATCCTATTTAATCCTTATCAAGTCTCGGCGTCCGAAGTTTACCCAATTATTGGTCGAGACCTGGAATTTGACGAATGGCTATTTTGACCATGACATTTGACCGTGAGGGGGTCGCCGAGACTTACCACGCCAATTCAAAGCCGATATTTGGCCGTGAGTGGGTCGCCAAGAGGACATGCCATTCTAGGCCGAGGCTTACCCAATTATATCGCCAATTTCCTCAATTCTGATTTTGACCAATCAGAGTGCAGTATTCGGGGTCACGTGACGCGTTTCACACTGATAATTTCCCCAACTGCAGGGAAATTATCAGTCTGATAATTTCCCTGTAGCCTGTCAATTGTTTTCTACGAATTTGACAGATATTCCTCACATTTTGGTGAGATGTGTCCCGTAACCCCGAACACTGCACCCTGATCGGCCAAAATCAGAATTGAAGAAATTGTCCTCCGAATACCCCTCGACCTTCAAAATTCATCGGATATTTCCCTCAAGTTTTCCTACATATCAACGATCGGGAAATATCCGATAATTTTGAAGGTCTTGGGGTAATTATAGCTGATAATACCCCGTCGTTCGGTCATTTTCCCGTTGCCAAGCAGAATAACAAAAAATTGTCGAATTTACCACGATCACGCCGAATACCACAATTCTATTTATCGAAATGGTTATATATAATATTGATTTTCAGATAATTCGAACAAAAAATCAATAAAATAGTTGATTTTTCAGTGACAAGATTTCCTGAAATGTCAGTGAAAATAAGCCACGATAAAAAATTTCGGGATTTGAGACGGAAAATTCAGACAAATTTTAAGATAAATTGGTATTTATTACCTGAGCAATGAAATTCTTAAAAATTCATGATCTTTAACCCTCTCGGGCATCGAGAACACGAATCGCATCGGCAGAGTCGGAAGTGCATGTGTATAAGCGAGTGTCATAAGAAATGCATAGTATGAAAGTAACTCACGTACGTAACTTGGGAAGTGGGGATGACCATGATATCTGTGAGGATTACAGTAGTTCTTCATTGATATATATTTATTACAAACGTCTCGTTCAATTCATTTACATTACTTGTTTGATGGCAGCCTATACTTAACACATCTGAGTGGACTTCATAAGATAAATTACTTCAATTAAAGTAATTGGTTGCGAATGATTGATTGAGCAATTTAAAAGTTGGGTAAAATCAAAATTGTACAAAGGTGCTGACACAAGAATTCATAAAAATATATAAATAATATGTACAGATGTATCGTCCTAACAGATTTCTTCTTCATCAATATAACTAATCATAAGTTCGAGCAATAATTGATCATTAATTGAAAATTGAGGGGAGACTACTATGAGTTTTAAAAATTGCGGGCTATTGGAGTAAGATTTTTCATGCGTTGAAGATCGATTATATATGTCTAACATCGAATAATTAGTGCAAATAATTTATTGTTTATTGTTTGTTTGCCCCTTAAACGCTTAAATTATTTAAAGTAATCCAGAGCCTCCAATTTTTTAGGTAAAGATTTTTTTTTATTTTGGAAAAAATGTGTGCAATGGCAATTACGAGCTAGTTTTCTAAAATTCGGCTCCTCCGCAGCTTGGAATATATTTTGAATATCTTGAGGATCATTTTTCTGACTATTTTACGTGAATGGTGCAATTTTCGAAATTAAAAAAAAAAAACGAAATTAGCTATGTGAGCGTCGAATTTCAAAAAACTAATAAGTAACTGCTATTGTACACTTTTTTTCAAAAATTTTGAAATAAAAAAACCTCTGTAGCTCAAAAATTGGAGGCCTTGGACTATGTTTAACATTTTAAGCGTGTGCAGGAGAAACGACCGATATACAATTAATTTAATAAACAATTAATTGTACGAATCATGCGTTTATAAATATATATAATCGATCTTTAATGCATGATAAATCTCACTGCAACAGTCAACGACTTTTAAAACTCATAGTAGTCTCCCCTAAATGTGTCGATGTGCAGTGAAGTTTAAATATTCTTAAATACTACTTTTTTTTTATCGTTATTTTACATCGCTTCGACCCGGTCAGGGTATACTGCGATGATGATCAAGACTTTAAATGGTTAGATCGCACTATTTTACCCGGCCGGGATTTGAACTCGGAACTTTTCGCATGTGAGGCAATGAACTTACCTATGCGCCAAACCACCGGGCCTTAAATACTACTAAAAGTCACATTGTCTTCTATTTTTCTTATCAATTAAAAATGTACACAAAATTAAGTTTCTTAATGTAACAATACTTTCGACCAGCAATTCAATTCAGCGGTGAAGTGGTCGAACGTAATAGACAATTTTTTTTCATATCCCATTGACTATAGACTTCCTAAATGAGCAATTTTAAAATAAAACTATTTGGAGAGATAACGACCAGACAATCTTTCGGTCTCAATCGCGTTGAAATTTTTTTTCGCAATATTCTTTACATTTGTCTGTGAAATAACTCGTTTCCTAAATTAACGCACAGTTCATAAGAAATTCGAACATGAACTATTACTTTTCACCACTTCACCAGCTTTTCCATTGGTCTCTATTAATTAACCGTCTAAAGCTGGAACACTTTGCGCTTGCACTGTGTTGATGTTTAAAGGCCACCTTTTCTCCCCGCTGTCTGGCGCGGTCGCATTCGCAGTGGCTTTAGGAGAAATCTTCGTGATACTGAGCTTCTGGGAGGCCTGCATATCTCTGTACTTTAGGAAACCAGAGGTGCCAGCTAATCCAATACCTCCGAACATCATCAGATACTTCATGACGCTGAAAATATCAGTGAGAAAATCATAGATTGATTTCACTATTTTTCCAATACAAATTTCAGCGAATATAATTAATATTATTGTATACGATTCGACGTTACACGGGAGAACTAAGAATTTCTCCCATCCAAATTGCAGCCAATGAGATCATTCGAATATTACGACACACGATTAGAGAGGGTGGGGGAGCTGTAGTTTGTGACACTTTGCGATGAAGGGGAGAGGGGCTTGCCCAGTTTTTATGTCACACAATTTTTTCCCATTTTTAATCTAGAAAATCGTAAATGCACTTTTATTAACTAGTTCTTCCAAGAAAATATTCCAAAGATTCAAAGATGAAGAGAGTTTCAGAGTCCTGTGATGTCAACAATTTAACACGTTACGAAATGTTCAAAGAGCATCGCATGAACATTCAATTGCTCCACAAATCCTTTGTTTTCTTTTCCTTATTTTTGTTTTTGACATCCTATTTTATTCTTTCCTCATTTATTATTTCTTCTTGCAGTGTGGGAAGACTCAAAAATGTCAAAGCATGGTTTTTGCTTCCGAATGGAAGCATTGTAATCGTTCGAATTTATGTTTTGGATTTTTTGTGTTATATCGACGCATTATGACCCAAAAAGTCCGAAAATGCATTTTTTAGACCGTATCCGTCTGTACGTGTGTATGTGGCAAAGTTTTTCGTCGATTTCTCGCTAATAAATCAATGGAAATGAATCTTTTTTTTTTTTCTTAAATAAAGATATTGTTAAGCCCTAACCATCGCTGTTAATTAAAATTTTATTCATTGATTCATTTTTTTAATTTTCGAATTTGTTCAAAATTCAGCTGTAATACGATAACTAAAAAAAATGTTCTAAATTCATTGAATGACGGCTTAAAAAATTCGTTGGGATGTCCTTTTGACCGAGTTTGAATAAGACGAAAGCGATAGCAATAATGGTTATTTTAATTTCTGTGAAATTTTTCAAATATTTCGGATTTTTCGAAAGGCAGAATTCCGCAGATATCTCGGGATATTGCGCTTCAAATGAATTCAATCATAGCTTAATATGTTTGTTTCCATGTGACTATGACGAAGTTAAAAGATGATAACAATAACTGTCTCGATTAATTTGATTTTTAGGATAATTTTTGCAAATTTCGAATTTTTCATGAATTCCCTTGAACGTTAGCTTTCTAATGGTTCCTCTAAATGTCATGTTTCGAATGCTTTCAATTATGTATAAATGAAATATTCCTAATAATATCTCATCGAAATTTTCAGAAATTTGCAAAATGTCATCATGTAGAAAATCTAAAACAAGTAGTTGAGGAGAAATTAATTCAATTCAAGAAATAAAATAGGCTATGAATAGTATACAATGGAAAAAAAATAAGCAAAATGACCATTCGGAAACATAACGGTACCCCTTGCACGTGTTATTAATTTTTTGGAACTAAAAAAATTTCAATCACTCAATTACTATATTGTGCAGTGCCTGAAGTTTTTTGGTTTCCAAAAATTAATAACTATGGACACGAGGACGATTCTAAAATTCAACAGATGCAAGAGGTATCGCTTCCTCTTAATACCCAGATGAACCCTCCACCGCTTTCATACCGATACTGAACTATAAAACTTGACTAATTGATTTGTTTGCAACGAACCTATCGGGAAATACCCGATAATTTTGATGCTTCTATGGTATACGTTCGATAGCTCAAGCGAGAAAAAAAGAGCAGTCCTGCCGCCGTTCTAAACTGCCATCCAAGCCGGAAACGAGGATGGCAAGCATGCAGGCTTAATTGGAATGTTTTCTCGTTCGCGGTATGAACTGGTTTTTTCTTCAGGGTTTTATGGAAAATACGATTTTCCTTTCAGTGGCTCAACATACCAACGAAATGTCTCAACATGACTCACTTTAAATCGCTGTAAAAGTATTTTCCAACAAAATCGATTTGTTTCTTTCTTCCTTCGCTTTGGAATAGAAGCATTTGCGATTTTGCATTAACCTAACAAATTTCGGGCTTAGGAGTCAGAATATGTTTTTAGATTACGTCCGGATCGCTACATCCTCACGTCCACACACTCACGCGTTGACCACACGGAGAGAAATGATCAGTAAAAATTACAAAACTCACATTCACTCACCGATTACGGAATCGACTCAGAAAATTTAAGTGACGGTATTGTAATTTTTCACAGGAGATTCAGATTAAAAATACGGAACACTGCGGAAAAATTCCGTGACAGTTCCGTGAAATTTCCTACAACCCCATTTCGCTCCGGAATTCCGGAGAAGATACGTAATTTTTATTGAATATTTCTCTTCGTGCACGGTCACCGAGGAAAAGATGATTGATGGTAAACGAAACCCATGCGGGTTCTCTCTCGCACCTATTGTGTCACGCATATATTTCGGATTTATTCCATTTACGGAATTCAACTGCTCTGCGAATTGAGATAAACATCACTTTAGACAGTCAGTCACGGACCGCTTACCGGATCACACCTATCCATTACTTTTCTATATATTCTTTAACGTGGTTTAATTATATTATGATTAATTAACGTCATTGCAAAGTCTCCACTTGAAACTTTCAGAATTCAACATAAAAACAAATTTCAAGTTGAGTTGCGCAATTTTAAGGATACATTACACCCTTTCGGATAAAATTCGCGTTTTTTTTTCATTTTTTTGACAAATTATTGATCGGATGGAGACGAAATAATATACCGTTTTTGCGTTTTATCATTATTGACTATTCTCGAAGTTTCATGATAGTGCAATCATTTTCCTGCATTTTTTCTAAAGTTTTGTCAATTTCCGAAAAGTTTTCTAAAAAACGCAGGAAAATGATTGCATGATCATGAAATTTCGTGAGTCATTAAGTAATGATAAAACGCAAAAACGGTATATTTTTTCACGTCAATCCGATCAATAATTTACCAGAAAAATTAAAACGTGAATTTTGGCGAAAAGGGTGTAATACATTCTTAAACTTGAGGCATTCAAAAGTCTCAACTTCAAATGAAGACCTTCGAAAGTTTTAAATTAAGACCTTCCAATGTCTCGACTTGAGCCCTTCAGACTTTAAATTAAGACTTGTAAATCTTATTTTGAACCCTTTGAAATCTGAGAATAAGACATAATTTTTTTGGGTGGAAGTAAACTTTTCAGGCAGGTATCACAAAAATAACTGTTTATCTAGCATGTGACTATAAAGCCTGTGATTATTCGTGAAATCTTACCAAATCGATCAGATGAATAAATACATTACTATGACCGTGAAAAGGAACTAGAATTGAAGTCCAAACGTCGGCCTTGATGTAAAAGTAAGGAAAATACACTGACTAGTGAACCAAAAAACATTGAAATATTTGATTAGAATGAAAAACATTTTCTTAAAAAAATTTCAGTCTTCAGAATTTCCTCACCTTTCTAATGAGACCACTTTGGTTTTTGAATTATAAGTGTCATTGGATGAAAGAACTTACCCAACGACTTTGATCATTGTGAAAACCACCTTGAGCTGCTTCACGAATTCATCCCCCAGCAGAAGACCCTCCTCCACCCAGAATAACGGAAGAAGGGCCTCTGGGAAAGTTTTCATCAATTTGAACTTTTCGATTGGAAAAATAAACATATTAAATTGTAATCGCTTCCTTGCTTCTACGGGGGTGGCCGTCATTGGTTCGAAATTTATGAAGATTTGATGCTCCTCCTGAAATAAATGAAGATAAATAAAATACTATCGTTGAATTCAAGAATGAGTCAATGTTCACTCGTAAATGTAAGATTTCAAAGAATTTCTGGCGAAATGTCTTTCGTAACGCCTCACAATACCAGCGAGATGAATGAAATCATCATCTCTTTCCCATTCAAAAACATTTTTCTTGAATTCAGTAGCAAAGCGGTAAACCGGGTCAAGTCGATTTTGACTATTGATCGGTTTTTGACGAATATCTCGGAATCTAAAAGAGATGGACACATTTTTGTTATGACCTTTTTTGTAAAGCCAACTGCGGGTTATAAAAAAGTTCATGAGATAAATTTTGCTATCTCTCTTAGATTCTGAGATATGCATCAAAAACTGGCCAGAATTCAAAATCGACTTCACCCGGTTTACCGCTTGGCTATTGAATTGATGAAAATTAATGGGAGATGGACATCTCATGAATCTTCCTCTGCAATAAAATTTTCCGGCAATAATTTTATATAATTATTAATATGAACCTGGTTTGGATGAAGACCATCGACCTGAGTCAAATAAAACGGATCAACGAGGTAGAAATGTGGGAGACTTGCAACCATAGGTGCACCGAGGCAGGTGAAGAGATCAATTAAACCCTTCTTCAGACATTTATCGGGAGCTGTACATAAACACTTCAGGTTTTCGTCTGTATTCATGTCGCCAAAATCTGCATTGTAGTGATTCGTTTTAAGACCTGTAATAATGGTCATTATGATCAACATTTGGTAATAATTTTGTGGGAACGCGATCGACATTTTTGACTTCCCGACCCAAAGGAAAGAAGTTATTGTACAGAAACTTATAAGCGAAATATAAGCGGAAATTAAATTTTTGATATTCATCGATCTTCAAAATCATTTTGCAATATTTTTTAAGGCATGTTTGCGTATGTGGCTATGTGTATATATACGCGAATGTAACTTTGTCTAATTGTTTCTCTTCCACCAATGGAGAGATTTTGTTTTCTTCATGCAATCGATGTATTTTCATGTAACTTGGGACTGATTTTTTTGAGAATACGATCGTCTCAGGGGTTGTTCAATTACTTACAAAAACACGCAAAAAACAAAAAATATGATTGTTTGAAATTTCACTTGACATAATTTTTTGCAATAATAGGGTTTTAATGTAACTCGTTCTTCTGAATCGATGTTGACAAAGTTGTCTCGGCGGTCACGAAGAAGAAGAAATTTTTAATTTGAGGAAAATATCACTGCTTGACAGGGATTCATCTCTCATTTTCAGAAATCTACCCACAATTTCTACGGATTTGCGATTGTGAAATTCAATGAATGCGAAATTCTGAAATGCAGCGATTTTGTGACATGGTCACTAATTTTCAGAGAAATGTCACTGATTGACCTAATTTCTATCTCTAATTGTAGCAATCGATCGACCGAAGAGTTACTCTAGTCAGGGTCCAATATCACAAAACGTTGTACAAAAAAATCGAACTCTATCGACTTTTTCTATAAAATATTTTCTATTCAACATTTCAATAGAATCGACCAAAAACTAATAGAAACTTCAATAGAAATCCCAAGGGACTGATCACTGTGATTTCTTGAATGATTTCTGTGATTTCTCTATAAGAATTAACCATGAATTCTTTTGATTTTTTGTGAATTCTATGATTTCTAGTAGAGTCTGACGACTTCTCACGTATGAAAAAATCCTATAGGATTTCCTATAAAATTTCCTATAGGATATCCTATAGGATTTACATAAAATGTTACAAAAAAAATGAACACATGATAAATGTTAAAATGTTTTGATGTTTTGATGTTTTATGTTTTATGTTTACTTTTACATACATGGAGAGAAGTATTCAATAAAGATTACGTATCTTTTCCGTAATTCCGGAGCGAAACGTTTTTGTAGGAAATTTTACGGAACTGCCACGGAATTTTTCCGGAGCGTTCCGTAATTTTCAACTGAATCTCCTGTGAAAAATTACGATACCGTCAATTAATTTTTCGAATTCGATTTCGTAGTCGGTGAGCGAACTGTGAGTTCCGTAATTTTCACTGAATATTTCTCTCCCTGCAGTGATTTCCTAAGTGACCAGCCCCTCGAGAAATCCAATAAAATTGCCTGGCGCATTCGCTATTATGAAATTAATTTCTACATATTACCCTGTATTTTGTACATGTAACAACAACAATTATTAACGGACTCAGACCTTTAACTTTGGAAGGTTTCACGTAGTACGCTGGTAGACTGAGACACATATCTGGAGAAAACGAGACGATATCCTCATCTTGGAAAAGAAGTGGATGAAAAATGGTAGAATCTGTTCCAGGAAGTGCATTGCAAGGTCCATCATCCGCCCAAACCTTCTGCCTTTCCTCCCCTTTGTATGACACCATCTCACCCGTTTGTCGGTAATTTTTAATACCCCGCCTGACTTTGAATCTATCTGGTACCACTGTCCCATTTTTCTGTAAATTGAAAACACCTCGTCATTGCTCGTCTCACGATGAAAATAATTATTTCCCTGTTTTAATACATCCTGCTAGTGTTCTTCACGACTTTTTGTTAAACCTCATGTTATGCAATATCATGATAGAGGTGCTATTACTTAGTAGATAATTATTTTCATCGAAGGAAAAATTTCCACTTCATATCATTCAATTAATTCTGATAATGCACACTCATTCCCCCCGCCACCAAATATTTGATAACAACAAGTAATTTCAACAGACATTTCCAATTTTCTCCCGTGGAAAAATAGTTAAAAAAATAAAAATACTTTCCTACCGAATTCGTAAAATATTTCGAACCCAGAATCTAAGATTTTTCGAATTTTCAGTCGACGCATAATTTAATGGAGTGCAAAATATATGTTCGTTATACATTTCCACATCCTTTGCAACCTTTTCGATAGCAGAAAAATATCTTTATTAGTTATTATTGGTTATTTTATTAGCCTCCGCGTTTGCGGGTAATTCCGCCCACGGTTTCTATAGGGCTGCTAGACTCTGCAGCTAGAGAGCGATCAAGTGACAGCACGATTGTTTGGAGTAGTCGGTAGCCACTGAAACATCGGGTAAATGCAGGATAATTTATTATTATTCGCGTGAAATCATTCTCAAAATGAAGCCACGAATGGAAATGAAAGATCAAAATAGGAAAAATTATAACAGTTGGTCTGCATTGCTCAAAAAAGTCATCAAAACCAGGTAGGCGGTATGGACGCATGCCAGGCGGTATTACCCTCAAAGTTCGATTCCATCGCTCCCTGGCCGCTGGCCATTGAATTACATAATTAAATATGTTTAATGTTAATAAAAAATCTGTCCTCTTCACATCTTTGAGTAAACGCCTCGAAGAACCCATTCTAACCGTTGATGGCTGCTTGTAGAGAGCATGCCACGTATGAAAAACTCGTATAGAAATTCTATAGGATTCCGTATATGATATTCGGATATTTCTATACGAATATTTTCTATACGAATTATTTCTATACATAAATTTTTACATAATTTTTTGTTTCCATAAGATTGATGTTCAAAAGTTCTAGAGAAAAACGCAGAGAAATGTCGTAACTCCGTACGAAATGTTTCTATACATGTGGCAGTGGGATCAAACCTATTGGGAACTGGTGGTGAGAAATAGTATTTTTTCGGCCTGTTGCGATGGGGTTTTTTACTCGTGTGGCGTTGGCCTCCGAGCCGTAGGCGAGAACTGGCCAACCACACGAGTAAAAAAACCCCATCGCAACAGCCCAGGAACAATATTTTTCTGTAGTGATTTTCAAGTTTTCGAGTTTGGGAAGTATGTAATACCAATTCCCAGACGAGAAATCGTGAGAAGCAGTACAGAAAAAGAATCATTTTAAGATAACAAACCTCTCTGCTCAATGGGACTGTAATGAAAACTCAGCCGTATTCAAAAATCAATAACTCGAGATTGGCAGAGTGAAATTCAACAAATTATAAATCATTCTCAGATTATTTTTTTAAGCTTCGAAATCAGATCAATTCCATTCAAGTCGTATCAAAATGAAACTCATCCCATAAACTTATATGTAAAGTGCTATCTCAAGACCGTAAGATCCGCCCATCCACCAGTTCCCAATAGAAATCATATAGAAATAATTAGTATAAAAATTACCGTATTGGATGGGTTAAAAACGAAAATCCTTTGATTGATAAAAGACAAAAGGGAGTAAATTTATTGACTTACAGCACCCAAAAGAGCGAATCTGTATTTTCCAGGACCTTCTACTATAAACGCCGCTTCGTTCTCAGCAAGCAGTGAACAAACTGCTTTTCCCTGGAAGTCTTGAACTGTGCAATCGACTGGCAAGCCCGTCCAGAGAATTTCTCTCACTGTTGCTTTAACAAATACTGAATCTGGCTTCTTGAAAATACTGTCCACAGCCTTAGCTGAAATTGTAACAGTTATTTTTGACTCCTGAATTCATCGCTGAATGAATTGCCCAGAAAAAAAAATTCTGGCTTCTGAGAACTAGAAATTTTTTTTTCTCTGTGTCATCTTCAGTAAAAGTGTGAATAACGTTACCGGCAAGGCCCATCATCCCCGGCTTCTCTCTCACGACCGTCAAGATCAAGGTGAGGATCATAACGTGAGGAAATGTCAGGACAGTATCCTCAGAGAGTCCTACTCCACTCTTCTCAGGAGCAAACATCCACGTCGCTTTGTTACTGTATTCACATGTGTCTTCCTCGTTATTGTCGACAAGGTCGACCTTCTCCTTGTACTCACTTCATCAGAGGAATCAATATTAATTACTTAGTGGACATTTTATATTGCAGTTTCATTAATCGCAGGAAATTAAAGTGGAAACGATCGGAGTTGATGCCTTCACTTGGTAATTACGTCATTTTCAAGGTAATGAATCATTTTTGGAGGAAATGTCAAGGCACTTTTTTGTAGGCAAGATAATTAACTACTCATTTGAGCACTTTTTATCGAGATCATCAGACAATTCTAATGCATCTAGTCAAATAGTTTTACTTTCTATTGATCGAGTTATTATAGAAGATCCATATATCTACGGAATGAGTGGTTTAAAGGGGAAATGTCGAGACAACGTTTTCATAGCACAGGGAATCTCTCTCGGAAGGTAGACGGAAAAAATAGACCAGGAAAAAATAGCCTACACACACCCAAAACGTGCTAAACCCACCCTATTTAAAAATTTCCCTTGGGCTATTTTTATTTCCCTTGGTATATTTTCCCCATGGTTTATTTTTTACGGGATTCCTCACGGAATAAGTCTCCACCACCTTTCCTTTCAAATAACTCATGTCCTGAATAACAAATATAAATAAAATAAAACTAGGTAATGTAAAATTCAAGAGAATATTTTGGAACAGTCCCTAGGAAGTTCTGCTGAAATTTTATTGGAAACTCCGGAGGTTTTCCGCCCGCTTTTCCAAGTAGAAATATTGAATGGAAAAATATGTGACTGGAAAAAACCAACAGATTTCGATTTTTCTATGTTATTTCTTCTGTTGAAGAATTCTCTTGAGAAATTTATTTACGGATATTTTTGGAGAAAGCTCCAAAGAGAACCTATCAAATTTCCGCGAATGGGTTCTGTAAAAAATCTAAATTGACTCATTTCGGTTTCTAAAATATTTTCGATTAGATAGTTCTATTTGAAAAAATGCACAGACGGACTATCCAATTTTCAAGTATGGAGAGAAAAATCTGTTGAAAATTCCCGGATTTTGCACAAAATATTATGTACTAATTGTAGAGGAAACATTGAATTCGATTTAGTGACGAAAAATTACAAAGTTTCGGGTTTCACCGAAATGCAATAGAATTCCTCAGCTTACTTGAATTTTTAATGAAAATATGAATATTCAGTACCAAATTAGGATTAATTTAACTGAAAAATTGATTCATTCTCACTTCATTGAAAAATGACAAATATATTGACCTGAATTTACTGGCTTTTTATTAATTTAATAGAATAATTGAACCAAAAATTGAAGTCTCCATTGATTTTTTACATCAAATTGTGGATTGGTAATGACAATCGATTATTTCGATACAAATGCGTAATTAGTAGTGGAGGGTAGGGTAAAACGGACCGGGAGGGCAAAACGGACCACTGACAGAAAATTGGTAATTTTTGTTTTTTCTTCTTTCCGTCAAATCAGGAACACTGAATGTGTTGAATTAGAAGTGAGTTTCTTGGATCGTAACCGTCACAGAGGTTTTATAGACAACAAGTGTCGTTAAACCGCAATTTGATCAGATTTGCTAATCACCTCAAACCACAAATGACTTCGAATTTCCTCCATTCGGAAGCAAAAACAAAAATTATCAATTTTCTGTTAGTGGTCCGTTTTGCCCTAGGGGTCCGTTTTGCCTGGCTGGTCCGTTTTGCCCTCCCCTCTACTCTGCTGTGTTACTAGTGCGTAAAGTGACCTTTACGGACTCTTGTGAACTTGACGCAGACTGTGCCGTAAAAAACCGCTTTACGCACACTAAATCGTTTCGAAAATACACTTTATGCCACTCATGCCTGAAACCGGCTGGATTACACACTCGACGCTTCGCGTCTCGTGTCTAATTCAGCCGGTTTCAGGCTTCGTGACATAAAATTTTGTTCAGTACTTGTTGGGAAATTTCGTCCTTAACGTGTGTGGTTACATCACTCGCCTTCGGCTCATGCTGTAAACCCCACACACGTTAAAGACGAAATTACCCCACACGTGCTGAAATATACTATTTTAGGCAGGTATCACAAAAAAGTGGTTTTCATCACAACGTGTAGAAAGTGGGGTTTTGTGCACACGGAGCGTGCGGAAAATTTCACGTCTCGCACACGTGATAAAAAATTCCTTGAAATTCCACCGGAACTGTCGCTTGATGAAAACTCTTAAGAAGTATAGCAGACATTTCAGCAATCAATATTCAAAACTATATTTCTATGTATTTCCATTCTCCATAACTTACTCGTAGAAGAATGGACCCACTTCATTGACTATTGGCTTGGCTCCCGCCTTAATCTCATCAGGATTGGTGATATTGAAGAGGAAAACTCTGAAGTCAAGAGCAAAAGGCACTACCTCCCACATGTCCCGTATATCACCTCCTGGTTTTAACGTAACTTGCTAGCAATAAAAAAACAAAATAACGAAATATAGTTCCGATAATTCATACTATAAACAACCTCAAAAATGTACATTAAACGCGCTAAAAATCCGCAATTGTTTTGTTCTAATGCACTCGGAGTGATGAATTAGAACAAGTGATTCAAAAATTTAATAAGTAAATAAATATATGGATGAGTGAAAAATACACAATGAATGCAAAGTGAAACATGAAGTAGGCAAACAATGAAATATTGTGTTATTCTTGTGGCGACCGTGATCAAGTACGGACGGAGTATTTTTTCAATAAATTCACTTTTATGTGAGACATTCCACACTAAAATGAGTAAACTGTGAAAATTTCAGACCTTTCGCTATGGAAGTAACAGAGAAACATCTATAGGCGCGTTTTTCTCATTTTTTAGTTTTTACAGTTTTCATGTGACCGTATTAAAAAAATATAGCTACTTAAAAAAAAATATTTTCGAACTTTTAAATTCGAATTTTCACTATAAATAATGAGTTTTAGTGTTGATTTTGTTTTTCCTGTGATTAAACCCACAGTGGCCGCTGTTTTTACACATGGATTTTATGTGAAATTGTCTCAGCTTTTCGAATAAAAAACAATAGAAAAATTTTTAGAAAAGGTTGTCATTTTTCACTTTTCACCATTAAAACTTATTATTCATAGTACAAATTCTAATTTAAAATTTTGAAAAAATATTTTTTTTTTCAATTCATCACATTTCCGATGGAAAATGGTATTAGCTACAGTCATTTTTTTAATTCAGTCACATGAAAACTGTAAAAACGAAACAATGAGAAAAATGCAAAAATCAGTGTTTCTCTGTTATTTACGTAGCAAAAGGTCTGAAATTTTCGCAGTTTTCTCATTTTACTGTGCTTAACAAAATATAAACGAAAATTCGACCGACTGTAATGGTTAGGTGGGTGAGGTGTTGCACCGGCGGACATCCAAGCTAAGCAGCGTTGAGATGAGTTAGTACTTGGATGGGTAACCGCTTAGGAACACCTCGCTCGCACAAAAATTGCGGGCGGTAGGTACGGTGTAGCGGCCTAGTGTCTCCATCTAGTCAGTGTGACAGATGGATATATTAGGGCACTGCACAAATCGGCCGACTGTGCGACAGGGGTTTTACATGGTTTCCCGTGCAGTCCTAGCTCGAATGGGGCACAGCTAAGAGTAAGACGGCCATGATACCGCAGATAACAATGAGAGGAAAAAAGAAAGGAGGGGAGGCAGGCTAGAGGAGGGGTTTCAAATCGAGAATTACTTCGATAAAACCAATGAAATAGAAAAAAATATAAAAAAAATAAACGAAAATTCAAAATCGCAATTTGGAGGCTCAAAGCCTATGACAGTTTTTGTGAAATATCTCTATCCTGTTCAACTTGTTCTATTATTATAAGGATAATTTGTGATCTTGTAGATGAGCTTGGGACGCCACTGTTTTCCTCTAATTATGAACTACTTATGTTACTACTGGTCTATCCCTCTCCTGCTAAAGGGCTACACTGAGAAAAAAAAATTGTTTTTGCCAAATATCCATCTACTTGAGAGAACTATTCATTTTTCCAATACCGCACTTCTCCACCCGAGTCATTTCCAGGCAATTCTCATTAGGTTTCAATTATCACAAGTATATTGCTCTGGAAAATGATCATGTTAGTTACGACCTTGAGTGAACTTCCTCAATGATCATAAACATTGAAAAATTAATCGAAATTATTCCTGTAGAAAATAAGAAATTTTGGAAAACTGAATAATAATTGGAGGAGTCTATCCAAGGTCATGTGCAGTATAGTCATTCTCTAGAGCAACATGATTGTCATAATTAAAACCTAATCAGGCGCGCCTGGGAATGAGTCGATTGGAGAAATACGATTTTGAAAAAATAAATCCTTCTCTCAAGTAAATGAATGTTTAGGAAAAATAATTTTTTTTCTCAGTGTAGGGCATGTTCTCCTATAATTGCCCTATAGGGCAATTATGAATAGTAAATAATAATTAAATAATTCATAATCACGACACCCCGGTGGCTTGGCGCAGTGGGTAAGTTCGTTGCCTCACATGCGAAAGGTTCCGAGTTCAAATCCCGACCGGGTAGAATGGTGCGATCTAATAACTATTTAAAGTCTTGATCATCACCGTAGTATACCCTAACCGGGTCGAAACGATGTAAAATAACTGTAAAAAAAATAATAATCACGACACAAACTCCAATTACGTCCATCAACAAATTCGGAAATTCAAATGCCTAGAGTAATTAGAAATAACTAAAATAATTGAAATTTTGAAGATTCAAAATTTTTGATGATTCCAAAAATCCTCTTTTTATTTCATGTGAACGAATTCTCTCAGTATTGATGACCCCTGTGTTCCCAAACGTCATAAGAAATTATTATCGATCAATAGACACTTTACGGTAAACTATTCACACCGACATTGAGTCTAACACTTTGCATAAGAAATTGAGCTTCAAAAACTTTCATTCTTTCCAATGATCGTCCTGTCAGATGCACTCTACCATTCCCATCAAAATCCTTCGATGAAGAATTCCGACGCAATTCATTCCTAGGTGAGACATAAACCTCAACCAGGGTCAGCGGGTGCAATAAAAAACGCGCGATTAAAACCTGTATTAACGGCATTGAAACGTGTTGATTCAATGTCCAGACTGTGAAAAAGTGACCAGCTATTTGATGACATAAACAATCGTAGTATTTAGCCGCGAAAAAATTAAATGAATATGGACTTCCTGAGCGGATCGAAACCCTAGAGCAAACGCGAACTCATTCCATTGAGACTGTGATATAAAATCGAATGATTCCCGGGTCTAGACACGTCACGGTTGGACTCGTTATTAAGTCCTTGATAATTAACTTCTCTTGCTGATTAAATAAAAAACTCAACACTCCGCTTTAAATTGCGAATGGAAAAATTTATACATCTCAAAATTTATGAGTTGAAAAATTTCATATGGATTATCTTGAAAATGCGGAGATATATTTTTGGGAGACTTTTTACGTAATTTTACAAATTTACACATTTGACAAATTTGACAAGAAAAAATTAATTGATCATTAGTTTTGCCGTCTCCATGCCTAGATATTTGAATTAATTCTATTTATTTAAGATTGATTTTACTTGAGGGGAATGACGCTTTACGGGCAGTGTGATGAAAAGAACCTTTTGGAACGCGAGATACTCGATATCCACGAATGAAATCCACAACCCAGAATGAAAGTGAAAAACTCTTCGTCAAAGAAAACTCGTTCCATGGGCCATTCTGTGGTCATATCCAGCAATAACTAACACAATTCAGTAGCGAAGTGGTAAAACGGTACAAGTCAATTTTGACTATTGACCAGTTTTCAAAGAATATCTCGGAATCTAAGGGCGATAGCAAAATTTCTGTTATAACCTTTTTGGTAGAGCCGATTGAGAGCTACAACAAGTGTAATTACAAAAATTTCGCTATCTCCGTTAGATTCGGAAATATTCCTCAAAAGCTCAACTGGGAGATAAGTCGACATAAGCCGTTTTATCACTTCGCTACTGAATTAATCCAATACTAGCAGACAATATTTCGAGTGCGGAAAGCACTCCTATTCTGGACCAGATTTATTTATCTATAATAGTCAATAAAATACAATATCAAAAATAAATATTACGAAACGGAGTAAATATTGCAACACAATAAAAATTTAAAACTTGAAAAAAAAAATTTTTTAATGTAAAATTTAAAAATTTACACTCTTCGTGTATTTCAAATTTTATAAGTTCAAAAAATTTGGATGAATCATCATGAAAATACTACTGAAATCATTACATCTATCGGGAAATATTCAGTAGTTATACTCCAAGAGCTTCAAAATTATCGGGTATTTTCCGATAGCTTCGTTGTAAACAAATGAGGGTGTCAAGTTTTGGAGGTTAAAAAATAACGGTTAAAAATTGCCCATTTCTTTGCAAAACTTGGCACGATCGTTTGTTTTCAGGGAAGCTTGAGGGAAAAAACCGATTAATTTTGAAGCTCAAGGGGTATTTGTCGGATTATTTTTCTCAATCAGATTTTGGCTAATCAGAATGCAGTGGAGAACATTAGAAGGTAAATTGCCAAAAATTTGAACGAATTATGCTAATTGAATAACCCGATTTCCGTAGACTATCAAATACAAGATTCGATCTGAACTGGGTCGAAAAATCTTTTTGTCACGTCTAACTATCATGAACATTGAACTACATGTACACAACTCCTGATAGAGATAATTTGATACTGTACAAAAGAAGTGTATTCTAGGCTGAAGGCCCTCGGGCAATGGCCATTTGTAAAAATGTATGTTTCTTGCAATAAATAACGTTAAACGTTAAAGTGGATCGAAAAAATGGAGAGCTACGCCAAGATATTCAAAAGCTAGAAGGAAATATCCGAAATAAAACTATCGGGTAGCCTCAAATACTGCGCTCTGATTGATCGAAATCCGATTGGGAAAAATAATCAAGAACATCTTTTGGAAATTATGCAATCTTCAGTCTTTATAAAAAAAAATCTTCAGTTCATGCTTTCACCTTAAGATATTTACAACAAAATTTTCCAAAATATTCCTTCAAGGCCATCTCATCCGTTCCATTCTTCATCAATTGAATTCTGAAATCACTCATATTTTTCGAAACAAGGTGTAGTTCTCAACAATTGTTCTTAATAGAGGCATCTGATTTTGAAAATGCCAAATTAATCTATAACTACTAGAAAAAAAGTATCATAAAACATGTATTAAAATCATACAAACTCAGAATAGAAAACCAAAAAGAGGATGGCCATAAGTATGAAAAGAAGATGAGAAAACCCAAAGAGAAAATTCCAAGCATTGTAAAATTGAACGACAATGTAAATAAATCAGTAACAAAATTGAGCACTTTGAAGAATAAAAAGAAAGAAAATGAATCAGGATATAACAATCCCTCATGTACTAAAAAAACATAACATCTAATATTTTTGTTTTATGAAAAAATTAATGGCTGACCCCGATGCATGAATTGGAGGTCACATTCTAGAGATGAGACACCATTTAATGACACTGAAATCACCGCTTCGTTTTTTTCCCTTCCATAAGTAGAATTTTTAAAAATCCCCTGTCTTCGAGAAATTGTTTTTGTCATTTTCACTAGCTGTCAAGTTTTGTATCCATCGCGATAACTTGATGACTCAACCGCAATAAAAAAAATTATGACCGTTAATCTGACGGTTGAAATGAAGAAATTTTATTTTATGATTTCATTCTATCCAGGACATGAAAATGCATTATTAGTTATAATGCAATTATTTTTATATGAAGTTGAGTTCAGTCATGTGGGAGCTCACCTTCTTCAGTTGACTCCTCAAAAACGGTGGGAAAATAGCGAACCCGAAGAGAGTACCGAACATGAACAGACACCCCCCCGCAATGCCCAACTTCAGCCAAAGTTGCATTTTTAATTACTCAACTTAGACTATTAAGAATTATTTTAAAAAATTAATTAAAAAAATCAGAAGCTCTACTCCATTTATTCATCTATTTGTTTCAATTATTGTTTAATAATCTTGACGTTTATCTCCGGAGGCAGATGATCCGAGTAGTAGTAAATGCTTGAAATCAGTGAACAACAATGGAGTGAGTGATAATTTACGATTGCTGGGCCGTGAGAACGCACTGATTTCATGAATTTAATTCCACAGAAGCGATATTGTCTATTCCCCACCTAGTAGACACATGTAATTTGGTTTTCGACCAACTCATCCGCAGTTGCGCAGTCCAACTAGCGAAAAAATTACGTTAAGTGAGCAGAATTCTTGCCTTACCTATTCACTCTGGATTTTAGTCTCAGGGGGAGGTGGGGAAAAGTGGAACATTCGTCATCGATTCAAAATCCCAACATCTCTGTTGATAGGGTAAACAGGTCAATTTCTGGACGGGGGTTAGGTTTGGACGATTTCTATTTCCATTGAATATCTCTCTATATTATAAAAATCCAAATCGACTTCTGATGATGAAAATTTGTTACTCGGAATTAAGACTACAAAATTAACAGTCGCAAGAGTCAAAATAAGGATGACGGGGGTCAAAATAATGGTCATGAGGGTCAGAATAAGGGCCACAAGGGTCATATGAGTCAGATCTTAATCTGACTCATAAGGGTCATGAGGAGTGTAATGAGGGTCACGACGGTCCAGTTGAGGGTCACAAGAGTCAGATTGAGGATCACGAGGGGTATAATGAGGGTCACGAAGGTCCAGTTGAGGGTCACAAGAGTCAAATTAAGGGTCATAAGGGTCAGATTACGGGTCATGTGAGTCAGATTAAAGGTCACGAGGGGTATAATGAGGGTCACGAGGGTTCAGTTAAGGGTCAGACTAAGGGTCATAGGGGTCAGATTAAGGGTCAGGAGGGGTATAATGAGTCACAAGGGTCATATTAAAGGTCACATGGGTCAGATTAAGGGTCAGATCACGAGTCAGATGAGTGAGATTAAGGGTCACGAGGGGTATAATGAGCGTCGCAAGGATCAGATTAAGGGTCACAGGGGTCAGATTAAAGATCATAAGGGTCATATGAGTCAGATTAAAAGTCACGAGGGTCCAATTAAGGGTCACAAGGGCCATAATAAGGATTATGGGGGTCATATGTGGGTCAGATGGGGGTTGGCGAGCGGAGCGAACAGGGGGCGCAGCCCCCTAGTTCCATAAATAATAAGATGAAAATTGTACTGATTATGTCATTCTTCAATAATATTACTAGTGTATAATCATGTGATCAATAATTTTTTCGATCGATCGAAAATAATTTAGAAAAATATGGCTCAGTCGTCCAGAAATTACCACATCGGTAATATTTAATATGACCGGATCGACAAACTTTAATCTCCGATTCTGTGAATTTTTTTTTGGTGAAACTCACACGAAGACCAGTGATTTCAGAGGAGCATCAATCATTCATGCGTCTCACAACGTAATTTTGGCGTGATATCCCGTGGTACTTTATTCGCGTACTTAATTTAATTTCTGAATTACAAAGCAAAATACTTTTGTCTCCGAGAATAGCGAATAACATATGACGTTTTTTGAAGATTGAAAAATTTTCGAGGAAAAATGTTTTGCGGGATTTACCTCCAACACCACTCATTATCGAAATGATTCCGTACTTGACCCATCAAGGACGAGGTCCGCATTATCCATCGACCCTTGCGTTGGAGAATAGCTTTTCTTCAAATCCAATAAGAAAACAACCTAGTTTTTAACCTCTGTATTATGACACTTATGAAAAAATTTCATTGAAAAACAGAAAAATTCTATTGGACTTTTATTGAAATTTCTATTAATTTTCGCCTGATTCTATTGAAAATTTGTGCAGCATATGTGAATTTTTTTTTCAATATAAATGTCCAATGGAAAATCTCCACGTGAAAAAAAGAATAGAATTCGATTTTTCTATATACCTTCTTCTATTTAGATCGTCTCTATAAAAATTCTTCGGCTCAAGTTTTCCATTTTTTTCGTTTAATTTGTTTAATGAAAAAAAAAGATGGAGTGGGAAAAACTTGGAAAATTCATGTCGAAGAATTTGTACGGAAAATGTTTTAATAGAAAATTTTGTTTATAAAGAAATGAAATTCTATTAAAGTTTTCTAGAAGTAAATTTGTTTTTATTCGATATTTTCTATAAAAAACGCATTGTAAAGCTGCGGAATTCTTCGATAGAATTGGTCAAAAACTAAAAAGATTTTCAATGGGAATTAGTAGTAATTCCATCGCATTTTCTATCCAATTCGCTTAGTTATTCGATAATTTTATTTGTCAGTGGAGTCATCGTTAGAAGTGATTCATGTAAAAAAATTTGGTATTAAACACTTTCCCAGTTGATTTAAAAATGAAGTTTGTTGATTTCTGAAAGCAAACGTTATAAACTCGTCAATGCTAATTCATGAATCAATAAATGCTTTTCAAATGAAATTGAGTTGAAGTCGAATTTTTGAACTTTCAACAAGTGCGTAGACTGGATTGGAATCACCCAATTGTTGCTCACCATATTCAACAAGTTGGCAATTCCTAACGTAGTTGGAAGAACTATTTTCACCAGCGATAAGAGGAAATATTATAAGAATTGATGGTCAGTCTATAACACATTATGATATTTATTTTAGTTCATTCATAGCAACATTTACTGCAAGGTTACAGGCAAAGAATATCGTTATGAATGCCATGAAATATACATTATGAAGGATACTTTCTCGTGACGCGTAATCGAATTCTGATTGATTCCACAATGATGGAAGTCGGGCTGAAGCCATTACAGCTGAGGGACTACGACTACGACTGTTTTGGGGTGCCACTTGTTGGACTTCACGTGTCCAAGAACATGAACGCACGACAAAATTTAATAGAAAAACCTAGCGAATTCGCTAGAGAATTAGACGCATCTAATAGAATTCCATTAGATTTCTATTGAACTTTCTATTAGTTCTTGGCTAATTATATTGAAATGTTCAATAGAACATATTCTATAGAAAAAGTTCATGGAATTTGATTTTCCTATTCAACTTATTCTGTATGGAGATATTTTCCATAGTATTCCATATTATTCCATAGAATTATTTTCCATAGAATTTTCTCGGCTGACATTTTTCTCATTCCATTGGCTGAAGTTTTTTTCATTCCATTTTTCTTTTTTTTCATCAAGAAAATCAAACAAGAAAACTTGAAAATTTTGAGCCGAGGAAATTCGATAGAAAATATCTTAATCGAATAAATTGTATAGAAAAATCGAATTCTCTTTACTTTTTCTATAGAATATTTTATATTGAACATTTCAACAGAATGAGCCAAAAACTAATAGAAATTCAATGGAATATATAAATTGTTTATCTGATTTTCGTAAATGATTTATTTGGAATAAATAGAGGAGGGCCGGGAAAATGGGACGTGTTGAGACCTTTTTACATTGTCAATATTTATTAGAAAAAATCATGGAAAGTCCCATTTAATCCGACTCTCTCCTAGTTTTCTCGACTTTAATGCAAATTTTATTTTAAAATAATAAATTGTTTATTTGATAAACTTAAATCCTTTCTTTTTAAACACGTAAAAAATTTCAAATAAAATTTTTTATTTGATTCAAATGAAACATTTTTTTGGGTGTACTTTTTCATTAAAATCTAAGAAGTTTCACTGTCAATATAAAAAAGGTCAGCTGATTGACACGTTGTTTAACTGGACACAGTGCGACACTTAATGAATTAATTTAATTAGTTTAATTCAATTAACTCAATTTACTAATTCAATTCACTTATTTTAATGAATTTAATTGAATGATCTCAATGTCGCCTTGCGTTTGGTTCATCCTATATTTTTGCTAACTGGCTTTCTGTTTATTCACATATTTTGGTTATTTGTTTGCACACTACGTGTTCCGGCACTAATATTAATAGAAATAATTTGACTAGAGGTAGATTGCCGTCAAGAGCCTGATGAAACTAAAATAATTTAGTGAAACGTCGCACTATGACAATTTAATTAACGACGTAATTATTTCTCCAATATCCCCTGACCTTTCTGATATTGATTAACATCATGGAGCTGAGAACAATCGATTTACCGCACTGAAAAAAAAAAATTCTAGTATCTGAAACATCTTTTCTTGAAGCAAGTAATTTTTCTTCAATTGTTTAATTATCCGAACTCACGTGGTCCGAGAAAGGGCTCATGCTTTAAAATATTCTTGTACTCCAGTAAAATTTTGTCGCAAATGAATTCACTCAAATCTCGTAAAAGAATTGTCAATCTTCAAGTATTTATGGGTTTCATAATTTTTTTGTTATGCAGTTCCAATATTTCGATACGGAATATATTCATGATACAATGCGCAACGATAGTGATAAATGAGAATCCATTTGAGTTTCGTGAACCGCAAACATTCTGAGATTTGAACCATTGAAAATTATTTACTTCTCTCAAGTAAATATGGTCTACGTATTATGAAATTTTTCTCTCAGTGTGTCAATTACCGAATTTTTATCCCTCACATATTTTCGTTATTCGAAACAAGCATTCCTGAGAGACAATCTTGCTCTTCGCTTATCTAGATTCGTTAAGAATCCTAAAGATTAGTAACTCAATAGCCTGCAAACTTTTTTCTCAAACTATACAAAATGATGATCTGCCTATTCAAACAGTGTAGTAAAGCTCAATCATGCAAGTTTAATCATATAGAGAGTTTCCATTTGCTTATCTATAGAAAGTTGACAAGTACTTGAGCCAACGAGCTGTGAAAAATTGACATTCTACGTTTTACCACCACTGAATTAATGATGAGAGAAGCGTGCGGATTACGAGAATAAGGAAGACCGCGATCGGGATTCCAGAAATAAACACCGAGGATGTGGAATATATCAAAACAGTGAGGTGTTCGGTTTGGTTTGAGTTCAATAAAGAAGTCAAATCGAAAGTTCATCCCCCGTGAGCTCTGGTCCTTTTCAACTTTGCCAATAGGAAAGTTCCGTGAGGGGCTGCGGTAACGCAGAAATTTCACTGTTCAGTGGAGATTGGAAAAGTTGAGGATATATACGAGATAAATTCAAAATGGATGTTTGCATTGAGGTCAGTGAACCTAGAATTGTAAACACTACATTACACAGTTATTATTTTGCTTTTTTTATTTTTTATATAAAAAGGAAATGTCACACGGTTATTCTTAAATGTCTGAAAGAGAAATCGCATACATGAGATGATGATGGTACTGATAATGTTGGGGTTGGTGATTTCCAACGGAGTATGTAGGTATTGATTCTCAATTGAAGTTTTCATGGATTTCAACAAATTTTTCAAGAAGTTTTAATAGAAGTTTCGATAGATTTCTATGGAAAATCCTTCGCTTTCTAATGCAAGTTTTCATACCTTTCGCCGTATCTCCTATTAATTCTCGACGGAAATTTCCATCCCTTTGCAATAAAAAAAATCATGAATTTTCAATGGAAGTTTTTATCGCTTCCCTCGAGTTTCTCCTTAGTAATACTATGGAAATTCGTATACGTGAAAGAACATATTGATTTCAATCAATCTAAATAATTACGTGATAACGTAAAACTTTAATAATAACATTTTAACGGCATTTCACGGAAGATTAAATGAAATTCGGAATACCAAAACACAGTGCCAAACTCCACTGAATTCCGTTTTTTTTCTTAAATTTTGAATTTTTCACAGAAGTAACTTATGTTTTTAATTTTTTTTAACAGACATTGTACATATAAAATGTATAGTTGAAAATAGGACAATTCTACAGAAAACCGCTCAGCCATGTGGTCCCATGTTTTCGATTTTTGCTTCCGAATGGAAGCATTGCAATCGTTCAAATTTAAGTTTTGGATTTTTTGTTATATCGACCCATTATGATTCAAAAACTCCGAAAATATAATTTTTAGACCATGTTCGTACATATGTGTGTGGTAAAGTTTTTCTTCAATTGTTCGCTCATAAATGGATGGAATTGAACCTTTTTTTTTCAATTGTAGGTATTGTTGAACCCTATCGAGCGCCATTAACCCTTAAGTGCTCGCATCGTAAGGGAATCCCGGCAAAACTATACGCAACCTATAGGTCGCCACTGTAGACCGAGTGAGATGCTAGAAAAGTGCGACCAGTTAAGGGTCAATTAAAATCTAATTCATCGATTAGTTATTTTATTTTTTGGATTTTTTCGGAACTAAGTTGTCCCAATAAAGTATGAAATCTCTTGATAAAAGAGACACCCCAAAGACGAGGATAATTTGTTTATAACAAGAAAGTGAAAATTTTCAAGTCTCAAATCCAAAATATTTTGATGCAAAAACCACTGGACTTGGTTCCAGAAGTCGCTTTCTTGTTGTGAACAAATTGCCCCTGATATTTCGGACAAGTACAAAATCTTTTGACGAAAGGTCTCTTTTCTGAGTGTGCGATATTTTCTTCTTGGCAATTTTCGCGCCATGAGTTTCTTGACACAAGACATACTTCTCAAATAATTTGTTTTTCTCAGTGCACACGACCAGCACGTCAACATATATTATCCTCAATTCAAATACAGACTCTACAACATTTAAAGCTTATCCAGGAAATATTTAGTTTACCTGTAAAGCGAAATATCCAAAGTCACAAAATTGAAAATAATTTCTTGAATCGAAAAAGATAAAATTAAAAAGGTCAAAGTTTTAAATTTTTTTCTATTAACTAGTCAATGGCAATTGAAGAAAAACGACGCGCTGCGGCGTTTCTCTCATATGGTGCCCAATTAGAGTTCATAAATATGAAGGACAAACCTCAAATTACGGATTTCGCCACGCCTATCTACTGCACAGTTTTCCACTTTGAAAATCAATAAAAAGTGAACTGTACAAATGGAGAAACAATTTTCTTCCGAAACAATCACAACAACTTTGAAAAGAAAAATTAGTCTTATTCTGTTCTTGCAGACATCAAACTTTGGAAATTGGAAAATAATCACTGTTACTTGTTTGAGGGGCTAACTTTTTTTACGTTCAATATTATATTCTCCATGAATACAAATATTAGATATACAAAACACAAACCAAACCGAATCTTTAAAATTTTCCGCGAATTTTCAGCGAATTTAAAACTTTTAAAACGTTTTTTCATTTTTTATGTTTCAGACTTATAAAAAATCACAGTTAAAAAGGCGTCGATGTAAAAGGCAAGAAAAAAAAAGAAAAATTAACGCCTTTTCTGTTTTTTTTTACAAAAAAATATAAGGAGGTGTCGTCAATTTGTTCGTTAATTCCGATAATTTTCGTAATTTTAAAAAACTGTAATTTTCCAATTATTTTCAATCCTCCTCCAAAAATAAACTTTCTCATTTTTTTCTGGTTTCTAAAATGTTTTGTAAGGATTCATTATCACTCCGTTGGTCGCGCAAAAGTTACGAACGCTGGTGGTCGCGCCGCACCAGCATAAATCGACATAATGATAAATTTGAAAGATCTAGAAAAAATATGAAAAAAATCAAGAGTGATCTAGATCGCTTGCTTGAAGAAGTCTTATAGATTTTTTATATTCAGTGTTACCCTTAATTATATATTCACGATCAAAGTTACCATGATTTTCTGAAAATACGCATTTCACACGGTACACGACCCAGAGTTTCGTAATAAAAATTTGAAAATCCAACTTCTTACATTATTTTTGGCAGATATTTCCATTCATAGGGTTTCTAGACCCTTCAAAATGAGATACCAAATTTTTTCAAATTTTTCTGAGGCTTTCGTGCAGTATAATTTAAAAAATCGGAAAAGTGCGGCGCGGAACTCCTGGCGTGACCAACGAAATGTTATCAAGATTCCAATTCACGCCTGCAAAGTTTAAATAATAAGATCATTGTGAAATGTTCGGAAACTCAGGGTCAAATGAAAGGTCTGATTTTTTTCTTAAGCATTTCCGAACAATTACAGTTCAATTTGCATACATATTTCTTGTTATAAACATGAGACCATGTGAACTATTTACAGATGTCGTGGTAGCTTAGAACTACTAACAATATACTTCAAATTTTTATGGAACATTTGACAAGAAACTTGTTAATTATAACGAGTTTTTATCTAGTCTAATTAGGAATTCTCGTGCATGAAATGGTGGAAAAAAAGCCCTGATGTTAGACTACAAAAGTAGAAAAGCATTCCACTGGAGCCAAAATAGCCAAGGTATTTGGATATTCTTAAGGGGGGACCCCGGTGAAATTTGAAAGTCTTCGGTGGATGTAGGGACTTATTGAGCGACTTTAGTTCAATGGTGGGATATGTTACAAGTGGGAAAAATCCCAGACCCAATCGGTTTTGCCCCGTACGGAAAACGTCGTTTTTCATGTTTCTACCTTTAAAACGTTCCTCATTCCCCAATTTTGATCCGATTTGATTTTTTTGTTTTCAAAATGTTCGTGAGACTCCAAAGAACGTAGTTAAGCTTCCGTTTTATGATCCATTGTATAGATCATGAGAAAATCGAAAAAAACGAAAAAACCGAAAAAGGGTTTTCCCCTCTGATTGTTTTTTTTCGATTTTTTCACGATCTATGTAATGGATCGTAAAACGGAAGCTTAACTTTGTTCTTTGGAGTCTCACGAATATTTTGAAAAAAAAAAATCGGATCAAAATTGGGGAACGAGGAACGTTTTAAAGGTAGCAACCGGAAAAACGACATTTTCGGTGGAAGTACGGGGCAAAACCGATTGGGTCCGGGATTTCTCCCACTTTTTAACATATTCCATCATATAACTAAAGTCGCTCAATAAGTCCCCAGATCCACCGAAGACTTTCAAATTTCCCCGGGGTCCCCCTTTAAGTGAAAAGAAAATGAAAACTGAAAATCCGAATTATTTTCAATGTTCACAAGTTTTCGTTTCCCAGTGGCACTTTATTTTCTCAACTCGACAATTGGAAAATAAATGGATTCCCTTGTTTGATATGTAACTTATCACCTTTAACGTTGTATCCCCGACGAAGGTGTCGGTCTCCCTAGTGTCAAGTCCAACATCTGTTACCGAGGGCGTCGTTTAAATAATCCATGAAGTTGAACGCCTGTGTAGAGTCCACGTCTTCGTTCCGGTGTCAATAAGATATTTTTTCCCCGCTCTGAAGCTCAATGAAGTTTCATGGATTGCTGACTGCCACTCTACATTGAAACGCATCGAAGTTTGAAATATCTGTCTTGATTGATTAAAATTTATTGGACGATTTTAGTTTACCACCGGTCACCTCTGAGTGGGAATTTTCACACCCTCGGGGTGATGATTGACAGGGCAGCCTTCAAGGGGTTGAGGCCACGACAAGGGTGTTTATTGGCTGGTTGAGGTTTATATCACAACAATCTATATTTCACTGTTGAAGCACGGAATTTACGTGGAATATCATGATTATTAATGATTATGATTCATTCGGGTCAAGAAAGAACTTCAATGTATGGTTTCACTACTTTGTAGCGCAACGATAAATTAAGAAATGCAAATTCTTTTTTTATTTAGAAATGTTTGCAAAAGCTTGATAATTGGGGATTGATAATTTACATTTAACTCATTCGAAAATTATTCGGTTTTCATATTATGAATTTGAAGAGACATCGATCGTGTGGCACAATCAGGGATCAGCATCAATATTAAATTTCTGTAATATTTGTGTATAATACAGGCAGAATGTGCTCGTTTAGAACATTTTGTGGATGACCGAAATTTCGTCTGAGAATATGCCGTCTTCGGGGTACTAATCCTAAAGGGAAAGAAAGCGACAAAAAAACATAGGAGACAGTGGGGTACAATAAAACATGGGGTAAAATGAAACGACCGAAAAACGACTATTTGACGCGATTCAAGCAAAAAAATAATTTTCCATTCTACTGAATGGAAAAAATTTTTTTTGCTTGAATTGCCCCAAACAGTCGTTTTTCGACAGTTTCATTTTGCCCAACTCTCCCCTATAATTCCTGCTTCCTTGAACGGCGGTAGAATATCTATAATTTGTACACTGAGAAAAAAAATTTCTAATATCTGAAACATATTTTCTTCAGACAAGTAAATTTTCTTCAATTGTTTAATTCTCTCAGGCATCTCAACTCACATGACCGGAAAAAGGCCTCATGCTTTAAAATATTCTTGTACTCAAGTATGATTTTGCCGCAAATGAACTTACTTAAATCGCATAGAAGAGTCGTCAATCTTCTAGTCTTTATTGTTTTCATAATTTTTTCGTTATGCACTTCCAATATTGCAATATGTAAAATATTCATGACGTAACGCGGAACGATAGTGAATGAAAATTCATTCGAGTTCCGTGAAGTGCACACATTCTGAAATTTAAGCCATTGAAAATAATTTACTTCTCTCAAGAGAATATGTTTCAGATATTAGAAATTTTTTTTCTCAGTGTATGAAAATATTTTTTCAGGATCTTAAGAATCGTAAAGTTCGACATTGGTTCGCGAGTTTCCGCTTCGTTGGATTAAATTGTTTTTTTAAATAATTTTATAATTCCTGTTTCCCTGAACTGCAATTAAGAGGTAAGAGAAAGCCACCAATTTTCAAAATTTTTGAACGCATTTCCTGCCGAAAGTTATCGCTGTATTTCAAATCGCAGCATATTAATCATCCTTACTCTAGTTTCAAATTTCGAAGGTAAACAACCCACATAGTGACTCGAACATGACCTTCGATGTATTTTTAAAACAGTGCGATTTTATTGGAAAATCGATGGGGCGATTTGAACGCTTGACGCCACCCCCACTCCAATATTTATTTTTTATTATCAGACTATGACTTCTGCAATAAAACCAGAACCTATTGGTATGAAAATAAAAGATATTTATTCTGCTAACAACTCGCTACAAAACTCATTTCCATAATGTACAGTCTTATAATTACTATTATAAAATTAATTGAGTCTTTGGAGTCATCAAAATCGCCTAGGAATTAAACGAGTGTAACAAGAGTGAATTTTTTTCATCCATTCTCAAAGTTGAAAATTAATGAAACGAGAAAAGTTTAAAGCTGATTATTCAAGATTATTTCGCAAATATGATCTGAGAAGTCAGTCAATATTTATCGTAAAACCGTTTTTCTGAAGACTTTCATTTTCTTTGAAATCGAAATAATCTGGAGAAAGCTCTGAGCTTTTCTCTTATTTTTCATGCCATAAGAAGGAGATTTAAGATGCATATATGTCTCAGGAACGAGCAAATATCGACATTAAGTTGCAAATATCGAAATATGATGGGACAAGCAAATATCGTGTATCGTATTTTGTAGAGAATTTAATCACCTACAAAAAAATCCTCTGGAATTTTTCTCCAAATTCACTAGCTCCTAAGATATTTACAAAATAATGAGCACAAAAATTTTGGCCTCTCGATCTGTCTTTACCACCCGCCATGATGATGATAGGATTTGTAATGGATGGCCACAGGAACAGGATAGGGTTTAGGGACATGAACAGGAACAGCAATATGCACTGGATAGGGCTTGTCCACTGGAACAAGTTTTTCCACATGAACGGGATAAGGTTTGAGGACATGAACAGGCACAGGTCGATCGACAGGCACTGGTACATGAACATGCTTCTCCACAGGGACTGGATAAGGTCTGTCAACATGCACAACCTTCTCGATATGCACTGGGTAAGGTTTAGGGACCGGAACCGCCACAGGCACCGCCACTGGCCGGTCGACTGGCACTGGATACGGTCTATCGACGGGATAAGGAACGGCCACGGGTTTCGTGACAGTCTGAACCACGGGAACAGCGACTGGAACCGGTTGGGGGACTCCCACCGGCACTGGTTGGGGGACTGGAACCGGATGTGGTACAGGAACTGCAGCTGATGAGAAAAAGATATGAAGATCAAGTGATTAATAAATAACAGCACGAAAAATTTCATAGAAAAACCTAGTGAATTCGCTAGAAAATTTTATAGCATTTCTATTGAATTTTGTGGAAATGTTTCAACCGAATTTTTAATTAGTTCATAGTTATTGGACTCTGCGGTCGTCGGCTGATTCGAAGAAAATGGAAGTGAAGAAATATTGGGCCTATGACTTTGGGATTCTATCATTTTTTTAAATGGATTGTATCATTTCAACAATTTTTTCCAATAACTATGAACTAATAAAATTTCTATTTGTTTTTTACAGATTTAATTGACGAATTCCACAGCTCATCTGCGCAGTTTTTTATGAACAATATTCAATAGAAAATATTTTATAGAGAAAATAAATGGAATTCAATTTTCTTATCCAAACTATTCGATTAAGGCCCGGTTGCACCAGCTCCAGGTAACGAAAACGTCAGATAAGAAAAAAAGTAAATTTGGATGTTCAATGGATTATTTTACCCGGGAGAGTATCTCAAATTTATCCCAGGAACAAAAAATAAAATTTAATCCCAAGGTTAAATCAGTGTTAATTCAAATGGAGCTACAGGATAAATAAAAAACTATTCTTCGGGTCAAATATCGAAAAATTATGACCCCGGCGATATAATTAACCCTGAGAATAAATTTTACCCTGGGGTTTCTTTGGATAACAGGGCTTAGTGCAACCGGGTCTGAGATTTTATTGTAGAATTTCTTTGGTATAAATTTTCTAAGTTTCTTTGAAATAAAAATGCGAAGAGAAAAAATGGAGTGACAAAACTGGAGAAATTTATGTTGAGGAATATCTATAAGAAAGAAAAATACCTCAATGGAAAAAGTCGTATAAAAAAAAACAAATTCTATTGATTTTTTCTGTAAAATTATTTCAATTGGACATTTTCTATGAAAAAAGAACAATCAAATGGCGGATTTTTTCAATAAAATCGGTGAAAAATTAATAGTATTTTCGAGTGATTTTGCTAGGTTTTGGAATGACTTTATTAGTGCCTGTGGTGATGATTTGATAAGAAGAAAGCAATTTTTAATTTAGTAAACATTTTGAGACCTAATGAGTTTAGCAAAAAATGTTAGGAATTTTTTGTGCAGGACATACATTTTTCTAAATTAAAAGTATCATGCCGTTTCTATCTGAACGTACTAGTTCCAGAGATATTAACAAAATGATCTGTATAAAATGAAGAAACTTTTGCTTCAATGTCCCACTTCACTTGAAAAATTAACGTGCAATTACCAAACAAAGGATCTTTAATTAAAATGTCAAAAGAACTTTTTTCAGGAAATTTGATGGAGAAGAAAAAAATAATCCTTGACAATTTTTTTAAACCTTCCAGTTTACAAGATATTCACGACGTTATCTAAAAATCCTTTCAGCCATAAAACACAAAAATTCTGAACTCATCTCGGCGCATAATTCACTAGAATACTTCGTGTAATTCATTTCATTACCAAATAGCCCTACAATGAAATGTGAGAAGAAATTTTTCATACGAAATTGAGAAAGAAACAAAAAAGAAAAAATCGACGATTTTCCTCCTGATGACTAAATTTCCATAATCACTGGATCAACAAATTAAATAAATGTGGAAGTCAGCAAGAATTATTCTCGATAACTTCCTCGCAACAAATACAGAGCAAACTCATTAAAAAAAACAAGGCTAATTCCGCGATTTCAACCACTTAAAAAAAATAATTTACATTTACATAAAAAAACATTTACATAAAAAAACAATTTACAACTTACGAACAGGATGAGCAACGGGATGTAAGTGAGGAAATAGGATGTGATCCTGATGGTCTTGAGGGAGCTGATGTTGATGTAGAGCATCCTGAGGCACTAGATGATGATGATGCTGGTCCTGAGGTATCAAGTGATGGTGATGCTGCTCCTGGGGGATCAAGTGATGGTGATGCTGCTCCTGGGGGATCCACTGCTGATGATGATCCTGGGGCAATAAATGTTGATTATCCGGCGCAGGATGCTCATGAACGGGATGCGGTTCCGGTGGAGGTCCATAAACGTGAGACTGCTCTTGCGGTAATCCATAGGTCAGTCGAAAAACTCCATTATCTTGTCTCCTTGTTGCTTTAGTCCCCTTTACCTCCTTTTTTACCTTCGAATCTACTCTGATTGCTGATGCCAACACCAGAACTGACGCCACAACCTTCACATGAAATAAGGAACACTTGTCGTTAGCGATGAAAAATTATTTGAATGAAGTAAATGAATTGAAAATTTTGAAAAGAGAAGGAGATTTGCTTGAATGTACCACAAGTATCTTCATTATCCTCTATTTTTGAAACAGTCACCTTGGCAGCTCAACACATACTGAACCCACTGGTGACCCCCATAAGTATTTATAGGACATCAGGTGGTCGCATCGAACAATCGCTGATTCCGATGGAATCGATAGCTCTCTTCAATGGCACTCATTATATTTTCGTTCAGCATCTAGGCACTTTCGTTTTTTCTAATCTTGGGTGCCAGCCAGACTCAGTCTTCCTCAGTTGATGCGATAAGCCATCTTACATATTGATTACCAAACTAGTTATAAGAATGTGATCGTAATCAGAGTTTTTGCAATTTAATTAAAGAGAAAGAAAGTTTTTCATTGTGAAGTGAGTAGATTGAATAGTCAAATGGGGGTCGGGGAGAAATCAGTTGGACTCTTTGCATTGATCGCTCGCTATTGATAGGAATCGACGGATATTCTTGGATTGTGTGACATTTCTCCTTGCATTGGTATAATTAAACGTAAAACGGGATTACTGAACTCATTTTTGCAATAATGGAATTTTAATGGAGATCTTTTTTATAGAGGACAGTTAAAGCTGCAAAAACATCAACTTTTTTCGACTTTCGAGATTTCAGGTATGAAAAAATTCTGTAGAAAAACTAACAAATTCGCTAGGAAATTTTATTGGAATTCTATTGGCATTCTATTGAAAAATTCTATAATTTTTTTGCGCTAATTCTATTGCATATTTGATCGGAAGAAAACAATAGATTTCGCATTTCTGTTTGAATTGTTCTCTTCAGATTTTTTCTATTAAAATTATTGGCTACGGATTTTCCGAGTTTTTTTCGCTGCATTTTGTTTTATTTTGCATTATAGAATCCGAGTTGAAAAAACTTAGAAAAGTCATAACTAATAATTTTAGTAGAAGAAATCTCAACAAAAAAATTTCAACGGAAATTCAAAAACTATCAACTTTTTCCTATCAAATATGCAATAGAATCAGCGCAAAAATCTAATCGAAATTTGGAATAGAATTTCAATAGAATTTTCTAGGGAATTCGCTAGGTTTTCTATTCCGTTTTTTCCTACGTGATATGTTGGATTCTTTCAATTCTTGAGAAATTTCATTGTACAAGATCGAACGTAATTCTAACCAAAGGAATTCTTTTGTTGTCCTAGTTTTTATAATTATAATGTGGAAACAAAACGTCATGAAAAAACTTGTCTCGTAAATTACCCCGAAACAACTCAGTAGCGTAGTGGTAAAACGGTTTAAGTCGACTTATCTCCCAGTTGAGTTTTTGAGGAATATTTCCGGATCTAAGGGAGATAGCGGCATTTTCATAATTACATTTGTTGTAGCTCTCAATCGGCTCTACAAAAAAGGTTATGACAGAAATTTTACTATTTCCCTTAGATTCCGAGATATTCATTGAAAACTGGTCAATATTCAAAATTGACTTGTACCGTTTTACCACTTCGCTACTGAACTGAAGATGAAAGTCCATGCTGAAAATCCATGCTTTACGATTATACATGATTTTCAGATTTTCGGCAAACGACCCTGAGATTTCCATTATTTTTTCAAACCCCTTTAATGGATAATCGATAAAACAAGTAACAAGTCTGTGAAGCGAATATACATTTAATAGATTTTTCTACTCACATTTGTCTTATTACTATATCCAGCTGTGCAAGTGTAAGTCCATATGAATGATTATGCAGACACTTTGGGCGTCACAGTGCAATGAATAATTAATATCACGTTGCTACCATAGAACAGTTGCAACGAGTAGTAGGAGGAAGAGTGTTAGAAAATGAAAGTTAGGAAAGTCCAGGTGAATTCTATAGGCGACGCTACGCGGAAATAAATGGTATTGTGGCCCCGATTTAGTGAGAAAAGGGAGAGAGAGAAAGAGAAAAGGAAAAAATTACTGGAATCAATGTAGGAATGGAAGGTCGTTCCCCCCTTCTCGCAGTTCAATTTGAATTTCGTATTTATTTCGGGATGATTATCATTCTAATGGTTTTACTGAGGGGCTATTCACTCTACAATTAAGTGACACTATGATTTCGAAATGAAATTGATTTCCCGCGATTTCAGTGGGGATTTCCGTGATTCCGGAGAAAATTGATTTCGGTGATTCCGAGCGTCACGCAAGATGGCGTGAATCATGATGATTTCACGATTTGCAATTGATTTCATTAATTTAATGAGATGAGTATTTTGAAAAAAGAAAAAATCAAATCCGTTGAGTAGCAGGGATGGCCATCAATCTCCCGATTCTTCAATATTAAAGGAATTTCGGACTTACATTGATCAAGGTTTAAATTAAATTGAAATTCAAAAATAGTAAAATAATTGATAATCTAAAGTTCCAATTGATGATGAATTAAATATTTTAAAATATAAAAATATAAATTTTCTATTAAGTAGATAATACTAAATTTGTTAAGGGATTTCCGATTATCCAAATCATAATTATTAATCGTGTGAAATGTGACGATTATTAATCGTCAATCTTCCCAACTCAGAAGAATAATCAAAAATTTGACTTTAAGGCTCGGGTGGATTATCTTTCGAAAGTTATCTCGATTGTTTTTCCATTTTCAGAATGTAAAATATATCACAATTTCAATTGGATTTTACATCACGCCGGAGTCTCTAAAAATTACTATCGTACAATCAAAAAAAGTAGAAAAAAAACTGAACATTTTCAAAGAGTATTTTTAATAAAGATTAAGAAATAAGTCTGACAGAGAGGAACTAGTGAATGGATAATTTATGATGGTAACTAACGATCTGACAGCCATTGACTACTTTGACAAATGACGACCTAACAGCCATTAGGTACATCAAATTATTAATCTGCATTTTCCTCCCTATGGGGTTTATTTCCCAATATCATTCAAAAATGCTTTTCGAAAATGTTCAGCTTTTTTTTCAACGTTTTTTTGATTGTACAATCATAATTTTTGGAGACTCCAGGGCTACGCAAAACTTAATAGCAATTGGAGATCATTTCAGATTATCAAAATAAAAAAAACAGCCAACAGCCAATATTGAGAAAAAATCAAATTTAAACAAATTGTTATATCTCAGGAAATACTGGACCAGTCGGACTGAAACACCGCGCTAAAGTTGAACTCAATCATAGCTACAATGAGCTAAAATTTCAGATTTTTATCTACAAATGTTACAGTATTGCTTCTAAATGAAAGCTTTGTAATCGATCGGTTTTTCGATTCTCTAATTTTGCTTGGAAATGCCTTAGAATGTCATGAAACGTGGAGATGTGAAATTTTTAGAGAATATCTGTGTGTACGTCCGTATGTGCGTACAAAATTTTGCGAATTTTTTAAATAAATTTTTACAGAAAAAAAATTGATGTGAACACGATAACGCTTGAAAAAATGGAAATAGGAAGTTGAAATTTTATAGCATTCTAGCTCCTACTATATTACAGGCTGGGATTTTAGATGAGTGAAATCGAATGAAAACTTTTAAAGATATTCAATTGTTTGTATAAAACCGTATTGTTCAATGTCTAAAAAATTATTCATTCGATTTCAAGTTTCTTTTTCAAAATATTCGTCTTAATGTTCGTGCAAAGACATCTCAATTTTTAATAATCGAAAAGAGCGAGATGAAATGGGGGAATGAGGTAGAGCGAACAATGAATAAAAATGAGCAGCGAAGCAGGCGCGATCCTGGGTGTACAGAAAGTATCATCGCTTTATACCAGAAGTATGAGAAATGCCATAAAATTGGTGCTTTAGATAGTATGTTCCAGGACGAGTGCCATGGGTTTTTCACTCATGTAGTCGGCAAGTCATCCTCGCCTTCGGCTCGAACGCCAACGCCACAGGAGTAAAAAACCCCATTGCACGAGTCGTGAACGATATTTTTCCACAGTGATTTTCACTTTTACGAGTTTGGAGAAGGGCCAATACTAATCTCCGTTCGAGGAAAAGTGAAGAACAGTAGGGAAATGTATATTTATCGCACACCAGCCTGTAAATCCGGCAATTTAGTGACGTTGTGCCATAAATTTATGTCATAATCAGCGAGTACACTGCTGAAAACAATTTGGCCGAATTTTCCTGAAAAACACCCTGAATTCGACTTAAGCGAAAAAAGTCAATGGAATTTCAAATTACTCTGAAAATTCAAATAAAATCCCAACTTTTTAGCCACAGGAAGACGAAAATTCAAAATTTTCACGGAATTCCTTTACAAATTCTTGGAATTCCTGTGCAAATTCGTGGAATTCCAGAAAAATTCAGAGCAATTTGGAATTTAAGGAGAGATTTCTCTGAATTTTCTTAATTTGTCATCAATTTTCTCTGAATAATTAAACTGAAATTTAGTTTCCACGGATTTTTCTATAAAATTACGAATTTTCTTTGACAAAATTCCTGGAAACTTCAGTGTACACGATACCGGTTAGATATTTCCGAGACCGTTACCGAAAATTTCAGTGGAAAATTTTTAGCAGTGTATGATTCGAGTATGATAAAAACCTCGTCAAAAATATAATTTACCAACTCGTTGGGCAAAATAAATGTCCATATGGAAATATCTCCGCCGAGTTTCCATTTCATCCGTATTCACCCTAAGCAATCCTCTTAATTAGTGAACATAGTTATGTAGTAATCAAGCTTCATACCATCCCATTTTACCCCGTTATCTTGTTTTCCCGTATTTCTCATGAAACTGACATCATAATACCTCAAAGTTGAGTTTTGCAATGAATCATTTATGAAAATCAAATGAACAATTTATTCATGTCAAATAAAGAGTTTTCTTATTGTAAGAAAATCGTATTTTTATGTATTTTGTCACTGGGGGGCTTCGCCCCCTGCTCGCTCCGCTCGACAACCCGGGGGGGGGCTT
>NW_021680439.1:725421-741980 GCF_001412515.2 Diachasma alloeum | reverse complement strand
AAACTCAATTTTTCAATCCTACAAGAAAACGATTTTTACGATATTTTTAAAAAAACTAATCCGTGGTAGATTGATAAATTCCGAATACGGTGAATTTTTTGAAAAATTTTGTCCGAGGGGCTACTCACTCCATAATTGAATGACACCATGATTTCGAAATGAAGTCGATTTCGAGTGATTTCAGCGGTAATTTAGTGATTCCGAAAAAAATCATTTCAGTGATTTCGAATGGTTTCATTAATTCCGAGTTAGTGATTTCAGAAAAATAAAGTTAATAAATAATAGAGGTGGGCAAAACGGGTTGTCTCAAATTGTGAAAATCAAAACGGACAATATTAACATTACAATACAATATACAACACACAGTTTCATTGATTTCACACGATTTCACGTGATTTCAGAGATGTTTTCGAAAATGATTTCAAAGAGCTAAAATCACTTGATTTAAGTGATTTTGGTGATTTCACGTGATTTTGGAGTGACTTCGGAATGATTTCATGTCGAGTGGCACCCTGATTTCAGAAGTGAGCCCCTCGATTTTGTCCTACATAGTTTCTGCGACATTCAACCCTAAACAAGCAGAGGTAGAAGCCTATTCTACCGAAGCTTTTTTACTGTCGCTTTTTGTGATACTACTTTCTCTCGTTTTTAATTTCTACCAATTCCATTGGTAGTATGCTTCCGAATGGATNTTCCTTATTTCATTTAAACCACAATCTCAAAAACAAATTAATTGAATTTCTTATTTGATTCAATTGTTACCTGCGTAAACAACACATGAGAATAGAAAAATTCGACAACTTATGAGAATGCAATAAATTAAGTCACACAGAATGTTTTCTGGAAATCGATAGGGACTAACTTTTGGGTGTTATTGTGTTAGGATACACCTTCAGGAGCATTGAGTCATTTTGATATGTTAATTAAATTGTGACATAGGAGCATTCTTTTCACCGGAAGTTCATTGGCGACGGTCGATGCATAATGAAAATGTGGGTAAGTAGATCAGGTGATTAATTATTCCGGGGCGGAGATGTTCGACGATATCCTGGAGTAATCAAGGGCAATTTTTATTTCATTCAGTGAGAGTAAAAAAGTGAGACCCAAAGCAGGAGAGGTAATTTTCGGAAATACTTCGGATATACACTGAGAAAACACAGTTTTTTGAGCAGTACGGCTTTACTCATATCAAGAAACTCGTGACTTGACAGTTTTCAAGAGCAAAATATCTTGCACTAAGAGGAAGAAACTTTCGCCAAGAAATTTTGTACTTTTCCTAAAGACGAGGAAAATTTCTAGATGACAAGAAAGCGATTTCTCATACCAAAAGTAACATTGAATTAATTTATTCAGTAGTTTTTTAGTCTCAGTTGAAAAGAATTTTAATGCAAAAACCACTTGAAATGATTTGAGAAATCGTTTTCTTGATATGAACCAATTGCTCTCATCTTTCTGAAAAGTATAATTTTTCATGGCGTAAGATTTTTTTTCTTAGTGTGAGATATTGTGCGCTTGGTAGTGTTCGAGGTCAGTGTGAGAATAAAAAAGTTTTCAGAGAAGTACATTTTTATCGTGACTCGAAAATTAATAAGAAAAAAATATCTCACACTGAGAAAAAAAAATTTCGTCACGAAATTTTGCACTTGTCCTAAAGACGATGACAATTTCTTGATGATAAAAAAGCGAGTTCTCATGGGAAGTAAAATAGAATTAATTCATTTAATAGTTTTTTAGCCTCAATTCTAAAATATTTTAATGCAAAAACCACGTGAAATGATTTGACAACTCGTTTTCTTGATATGAACCAATTGCTCTCATTTTTCTGACAAGTATAATTTTTCTTCGCGTAAGATTTTTTTTCTTAGTGTGAGATATTGTGTGCTTGGCAATGTTCGAGTTTAGTGTGAGAATACAAAAGTTTTTTAAAAAGTACATCTTTATCTGCATCAAGGAACTCGTGACTCGAAAATTGATAAGAAAAAAATATCTTGCACTGAGAAAAAAAAATTCGTCACGAAATTTCGTACTTGTCCGAAAGATGAGGGGCAGTTGACTCACAAGTAAGGGACTTCTGGAAACGATTCAAGTGGTTTTTGAATAAAAAGATTCTCAGTTTGGGACTAAAAAGCTATTGAATGAATTGATTCAATTAGTCTTAGTTTGGGAAATTACATTCTCCTCATAAAAATAATTATCCTCGTCCTTGGGACAAACAAAATCTCTGGGCGAAAGTTTTTTCTCTCAGTGTAAGATTTTTCGTTCTTGTCAATTTTCGAGCCATACTGTTAAAAATTTCCAAGAAAATTTCAGTGAAAATTTTTTAACAAGTAATATTTCCTCTGAAATTCCAAAGAACTTTGTCATTGAAAATCCATAATTTCATGGAAAAATCCATGGGAACTGTAAATTTCAGGTTAATTATTCTGGGAAAATCAATGAAAAATCAGGGAAATTCAGATAAACGTATATGTGAATTTTCAATTAATAGAAAATTCAATGAAACTAGATACAGAATATTCATGTTTTGATTGAAAATTCAAGTAATTTAGAAAGTCCTCGTCCTCCGCCTTCTTAAAAATTTGTAATTTCATAGTTTTCAAGGAAATTTCCTCATTTCTGCGTCCTCCCGCCCCGAATCGAATTTAATATCGCTCTCACGATAATTATCATTAAACTGCCCATGAAAGTTCAATTCTTTTGCTCAATAACACCCTAAATCGTCTCGTTTCCATCGTATTTTTCACAAGTGAAGTAATGAAAAGATTCAAATCAAATTGTGATTTTCTCATTTATAGAACAAGAAATTCTCCGAATGGTAGTGATAACTTTATGTCATTTTCTACAGCATCCGATTAAACTTTTTATATGCTAATTGAAGGTGAATGTCACGAATACCTTCCAGAAAAGACGTTGAACTCAGTTAAGAATTCAAAAGAATGTGGATTAATTCAATCGGAAGTCTGTCTGGTTTTAGCGTTACTAGCTGTACGAGATCGACAAGTTGACTCGGACGGCAGAAAAAGCCATAGTTTTTTCAGACTTTCATCGACCGGAAACTTCTGGGGGCAAGTTTTTCCCTTACCGTTGGGAGTGGAACCTGAGGGATCCATATGCGGCGCAAAACTCGATGAATATAAGAGCGATTTACTAGGGATTAAACATTGACAGTTCTGAGGAATCACTCGACATGAAGGAGCTTTTAGTAAGAGCTCAAGATTTATTAATATTTGTTTTGTGAACAGCATCTGCAGTGGTAAAGGGAGATAAATCGTAAAATTTTATTTTCGTTACCTTGCAGATAACTCGGGAAACATTTTCATTTTTTTAAAATTCGTGTAATGTTAATTACTTTTTAATCGTTTAATTATTTTGGCGAGGGTGATCTCATTTCAGAGTGGTCAGAGAGTTTTTCGCTCGTTGCCAAAATTTTCTGTTAAATTAATTCTCCATAATTCTTAATTCTTGAATAAACCCCTAATGAATAATTTCGTGTCTATTCATTCTAATAGGTTTGTTACTTAGTAATTTTAGAATTGTCTGGGCATGAGATATTCTGCAAACACATTTCTTAGAGAGTTACTTTCATAAGATATTCTTACTTCACTTGGATCATTTTACGACAGAATATCCAGAGACATTTTTTACATTAGTAGAAATTTTCTACGATAAATTTTCTATAAGATTTCATATCAAAATCACTCATTCATTAAATAATTACTCAGTTAACAAAATGTTTATATTCGACAGGATTAATTTCAAATTATTACTTTATAATGAAGGGGAAATTACTATGAGTTTTCAAAATTGCGGGATATTGGAGTGATATTTTTGGAAAAAAGAATAATTTGTGCAAAAAAATTAATTTCTTAGTGTTCGTCTGCTCCGCAGACTCTTAAAATGTCAAAAATAGTTCAGGGCCTCCAGTTTTAAACTACAAAGTTTTTCTTTCAAAATTTTTGAAAAAATGTGTACAATAACAATTATCAATTAGTTTTTCGAAATTCGACTCTTACACAGCTAATTTCGTTTTGTTTGATATAAAAATTTGCGCCATTCATGTACAATAGACCGAACAATTATCCTTAAAATATTAAAAATAGTTTCTCAATTTTTTCAGAAATATTTTTCGGGCTATTTTACATGAATGGTGCAATTTTTTATTTTAAAAAATAACAAAATTAGCTCTGTAGGAGTTGCATTTCAAAAAACTAATGCGTAATTGTTATTGCACACATTTTTCCGAAAATTTTGAAAAAAAACCTCTGTAGCTCAAAAATTGGAGCCCCTGGACTATTTTTACCATTTTAAAAGTTTACGGGGTAAACGAACAATAAACAATTAGTTTTTTGCACTAATTATTCGCTTTTAGACATATATAATCAATCTTCAATGTATGAAGATCGATGATATAATCTCATTCCAATAGCCCTCGACTTTTAAAACTCATAGTAGTCTCCCCTTAAACACCAAGAAATTTTTTAGTAGTTGATAAAATTTCCTACAGAAATATTATCTCACAATTTTAATTACATCACTAGCATTCGTTTTATTTTTACTACTGACCGAAATTGAAACAGAATCATTCGATTAACGTGAAAAATTATTTCTTCATCAGGTCTTATCGTTCATCCTGACGGGCCCAGCCCTCTCACTAGATCCCAGGGATTTGAAATTCAAACGTAGTCTATTTCCACTACCCGCCGGATGGAACAGTCTTCCCACTCCACCGGATTTCGACAGCTTGACATCATGGCCCGGTGCCGAAACCCCTTGGAGAACCCTCAGAGCCTCTCCGGACTCACTCCAATCGCTTCAGCCCCCTCCAGGGTAAATATACTATAAGCACACATTCGTAGATCCCAAGAAAATAATTGTAATGCGGGTTCCAGGTGGACTACTCAGGGAGGGCCACAACCCCCTCCAGTTGTGATATCTAAACATACGGTAATTGAAAAACCCGTGGCAGTGCCGAGAACGGTCATTGTTGAGAGAAGAATTCCTGTTCAAGTGGAAAAATTGGTCCCATATCTGGTGGACAGGATTGTTAATAAGGCTGTACCTGTTGCCGTACCTCATGTAAGTAGACATCATTCGTTCATTCATTTATTTAAATATCCATGAACTCATTGTGTGTTCACTCAGAAGACTGTTATACACCGTTAAAACAAATGGAATTTCATGGATAGTTGACTAGTAACTTTCAGGACGGTGACACTAAATGCGATTTAGGGGGAAAAAATCATGAAATTTCAGGTTTCAGGGAAAATTTAGTAAAATGCCCGAATTTCCAATCTAATAGGAAGATTCAGTGCCCAATTACATTGAATTTTTAGTGAAATTTGAAATTTCATGATTTTTTTCCCCCTAAATCGCATTCAGTGTCACTATCCTGAAAATTCAAGAATATATTTGCCGGAATTTTCTGGTTTTCGATTCATTTTCAGAGAAAAATGGAACTGAAATTTATAGTTCTCTTTGATTTTTCCACGAAATTCTGAATTTTCAATGACGAAATTTCTTGAAATTTCAGCGGTAACTAAATTCGATAAAAATTTCTGAAAAGTAAAATGACAGTTTCGCTTAATTAGTTCCACTTAATAATTTAAAAAATTTCGTCAATGAAAATTCACAATTTTATAGGGGAGCGTTGGACAAAATAAAACAGCCGAATTTGACGCAGTTCAAGCAAAAGAAAAATTTTTATTCACTTTTGTTTATCAACATTTTTCATTATTGGGAATGCTGATGCGAATAATAATTTTCTATTCGGGAGAAAAGAACATGCGGTGCGAAAAAATCACTGATATTCGAAACCCCTATACACGGAGAAAAAAATTCCAGAATTTTTCAGGCGAAATTCAGGCAAAAATTACCGTGCCGTCTGGTAAAGTGGGTTCAATTGTCTAGCACCAGAAAAATTCCGGTGCTGCATAGTAAAAATTCCGGTAACGCACAATAAAAGCTTGATCCCTGACTGTTTTCTATTACATGATAAATTTCATTCAATAGTTAAAAATGAGTAAACATTGTCATTCAGCATATCATCCTATTAATTTTATTTTAACCTCTCCTCCATATCCTCTCTCCCATATTAAAAGCGGAATGCGCGGCAAACGTATGTGGAACGTTTGACAGGCCAATGTATATCTACAGCGTTATACACCTCATGAAGCGAAAATAAAGGGCACTTATTTTATTTCTTAACCGTTTTATCACAACACTAATTAATATTTCACTGAATTGATATTATGAAAAACATTAACCTGGGGTTTCAGTAAGGAGATATGTGAGAGAGGAGGCTAGAGGAGGCGACGGAATAAATCATCTGGTCACGTTGAGTCGATGTTCGTGGTTGCGGAGGGGGGACGAAGAGTACCGAAATCTTACGAATGCGCGATCGGGTCCTAGGATTCTGGTAGAGCACCGGAAAAATTTGCCAGTCAGTGTCATAATTTTTCTCGTATTTCTCGTAAAAATTCACTGTCGCTTCGATTTTACCGTGCTGCACAAGAATTTTTCCCCACATTTATCCGAAAAATGACTCGTGCAACAGTACTTTTTCCTACTCTTTGCGGTACATTTGGCCTGGAAAGACCATCTGAACCAACTTTACTGTGCGGGCACGGTAATTTTTCTCGTATATTTCTCTCCGTGTATAGCGTAGCGACTAATTCACAGATTAGTCAAACTGCAAACAGCCCCCATTTGCGTTCACTAAGTGATTGTTGATGTGCTAGTGGCTAATTTTTTTTTATTCGATAGATATTCATACATAGAACAAATTTTTCTAATGGTTTTTTGCATTTCGAGTGGGGCGCATATACGAAAAACACTAAAAAGTGAGAAAATTGTCAACTTTTTTCAATTTGTTATGAAATTCTTTTTTAAAGATCTCAATGAGTTTTACATTTTTTGTCTTTGGCGTTTTTCGATTAATCACATCCTGAGCTCGTAATTTCAATTAGTTTATTAATGTTATAAAAAAATGATTTAATTATTTAAATGAAATTTTGTAAATAGTTTCATGCTTTTGGATGACGTATTCATAAAAAAATAAAATACTGTGGCGCGTCAATAGCGCTTCAGGTCGCAGAGTGGGAGTATGGTAAACCTACGTTAATGTTAGAGAGTGGTGGAAGAGGCGATTCACTTCATTGGGTCAAGGAAATTGTTCTTTGTTATTTTATGTATCAAGGTTTGTACATTCAAAAATGTCCTTAGAAAATTCCCCTAGACCTTCCCTACCTCTCAATCCCCAGAACAATCTCCATTAGAGATGCAAAATGACCGTCATTTTTTAGATCGCGTCATATGACCAAAAAATGACGGTCTTGTGACGGTCATGTGACGCACAAATTTTCCAACTACAAATGATTGTCACAAATCATTTGTAACCAAATCGTTGTCAAACCATCTATATAGTTGCATAATGACGGTCATAACTAATTTCCAATTTGTGACGGTCATGAATAAAACAAAATAGTTTTATCTATATGGATCGAAAAAAAACGTGATTTCCATTTCAAAATGCGGATTAGGCGAATACAAAAGGAATTCAACTGAAAATTGACCGAGAAAAAAAAAAGTTTCATCTATATAGATGAAAAATAACTGTCATTTTTTCTTGACAAGTTGTGACGGTCACATGACCGTCATATGACGGGTCATGTGACGCATTTGCATCTCTAATCTCCATATCCTCTCTGCCTCCATCACTTCCCCACGTCTCTCCAGATTCCAACCTCCCCGAGAGCTATTTAACAATTTTTTACCCCTGAAAATAATGAACTTTCAAGGCAGCGTGACTTCGTTACCCGTTGGAGAGTGTATAATTAATTAGTTAGATAATTACCTGTAGTTAATCATAGTAATGAAAGATGAAAATTGATTTGAATAATTTAAGTACATATAATTATTCAACTATCTCAGTGATGAGGTATTGGAGGAGCAAATGTCAAGGAACAATTTTTTCCACCTGGAAGAATTGATCACAAAAAAGTTCTTGAGACTTTTTTTTACAAAACTACTTCTTTTGCTTAGATAATAGAAATAATTTCCCCTCTGAAATAATTGGACTTCTTTTAATTCTCCAATCATCTCAGCGCTGAGTCATTCCAAGAGAAACAAGTATGAAAATAATCAATTCACAAAATTTGCAGTTTTGCGAAGAAATTCTATTGAAAAATTTCTCTATTTCCAATAGATTCTGTGTCGATTATTATTGATTATTTTCCTTCTCATAATTTTGACCAAACAATCGTGGAATGAGCAATCCGCTGAATTGTTTTTATTCATTATTACGAAATCCCAATAGCAAAAGTCAGCAATTCATGCTCCCTAATTGTTCCGAAGAAAATGTACATTTATTGACTTTTTCATCGTACATTCTATCAAAATATTGCCCGGTGAAATTATAGAATTTCCAATACAAATCAGCGAATTTCACATAGAACTTCAAATTTTTTGTTTAAATTGTTTGATTTTGTAGAGCATTCGCACATTTTCTAAAACATTCAATTCAGTTCACAAGACACGGACACGGCGACGCACCCACACTGTTAAAAAATTTTCACTGAAATTCCCGGTAAGAGTCTTGGAACTTTTTAACAAGTAACATTTCCACTGCAATTTCTCTAGGAATTTTGTCATTGAAAATTCATAAGTTCATGTAAAAAACCGTGGAACCTGTAACTTTCACTTTAATTCTTCAGGGAAAATTAATGAAAACTCAGAAGTTTTTCTTTAAATTTAAGATTTATCGGAATTTCCAGGGCATTCCTTCAAAAATTCCGGGAATTCCAAGAAATTTAAAGGAATTCCCTCAAAATTCAAGGGAATTTGACAGTGAATATTAATTGTCGAAATTAATTATTGAAAATTCATGCAAATGGTGGAATTTCCGTCTTCCTGTCCCTGAAAAAATGGGACTTTCCTGGGATTGTCAGAGGAACTTGAAATTCCAACGTCTTTTTTCTCCTAAATCGAATTGAAGGTCTTTTTCTAGAAAATTGAAACAAATTTTTGTAACAGTGCACATGAATAATAACCTAGACGTTTCCACATTAAGGGGAAACGGAACCTCTGTATCCATATGAACTTTTAGAATTGTGTTTTCCCCAATAATTATTAATTTTTATGTATGAAATTACTTTATCGACTCGATCATTGCACTGTTGAATCAATGGAGTAGTTTCATAAATAGAAAAAAACAGTTCCAGGAGAAAACACAATTCTAAAAGTTCGCATAGACACAGGGGTTCCGTTTCCCCTTAAGTTTAAGGGGTAACAGAATGCCGCTAATTTTCCAAATTTTTGAACAAATTTCCGGCTCAAAGTTATCGATATTTTTACAAATCAAAGCACATTCATCTTCAGGAAGCGATGATGAAGATCAATGTCCTTTGGGTTCAAAAGCTATTAACAACTTTGAGCAGGAAATTTGTTTGAAAATTTCGAGAACACAGTGGCCTTCTGTTACCCCTTAACCCTAGTCTGGTCACCAAACGCGACCCTGCGATTGGTCACCTCCACGGGGATTCCCCGTCACGTTATTTACGCTTTAGCGTTGCCGAATTGACTCTACATTGCCCGGGCGCGTTTAGAGAGCTTCCGGCAACGTCGCGTCATGGGCAATCTCATTTAACTGCTGCATCGAGGATGCAGCCGCTTATGATTTTTCTTTCTGATCCATTTCAGCCGGTCCCTTATCCAGTAGATCGCCCAGTGCAAGTTCCAGTGCGTCAGACAGTGGCAGTCCCCGTTCAACAACCTTACCCAGTTCCCGTGGCAGTCCGCCAAGGAGTGCCCTATCCAGTCCCCATACCAGTTATACTGACTTCCCAAGGTCTCCTTACCGCTGAAAGCATCCTACCTAGTCTACCCAGTCCACAGAACGGACAGAATAGTTTATCCCTCCCCCTATCAGTGCTCCCGCCACTAGCAATAAATGTCGCTCTGGGTCAAGGTGGACAGGCCCCTCCACCTGAAGGTCTCACGGACCTTCGCGACCCTGGCCTTGCCTCTGTCATCGAGGACAACCTCCCTACTCGCGTACAACCCCAAGGTGACCTTTTGGCCTGGGATCTACCTCCGGCGGGACTTTTGAATGATCTTTCCGTGCAGTCACCTTCACTCAAGTGGAAAAGGAGTCATGATGAGAAGAAGGAAAAGGAGAAATCAGAAAAAGAATAGTTGTAAACAATTGTAGATATCATGATTATACATAAAAATGTTAACACAATGTGATTGAACGATGTATCGAATTGTATACAGTTTTTCAATTGTCGTTCTATTAATAAATATAAGAAATTGAGTTTTTATAATATTTGAAGAGTTGTTCTTTGCTATTTTGCGAATATCTCCGAAGGAAAGAGTTGCAAACTAATTCCAAATTTAAGGATATCCAAGTACTTTGGCTATTTTTTCTCCAAATGCAAAAGCATAACAAAAGTAGAAAATACTTTTGTGGTCGAATGAGAATCTTTCATTTGAGCCCCATTTGACCCGAAGCTTCCGGATATTTTACAATTTTATTATTTAAACTTTGTTGGTCTGAACTTGAATCTCGATATTGAAACTTTAGAAAACATTTTTAAATGCTGAAAAACATTAGAAAATGTACTTTTGGAGAAAGATTGGTGGAATCACTTAAAAATTGCAATTTTTGACAATTACGAACATTTTCTATAAACAATTTGTCAACAATCAACGACGCAGCAAGTACGTCAGCACAAATAGTTGAATTTTACCTTGTGACACATTCTACTTCATTTTTTCATTCTAGATCGGTCCGTTAATTTAGAATTTATCATTTATCATTTCCCTCTTTTCAATTTTGTTTATTTGGTCTTTCTTCAGTGGGGGGGGGTTCGCCCCCCCCCCCCCCACCGGGGCCTGCGGCCCCTGGACCCCGCTCTTCCCCCCCCCCCACACCCCCGGGCATTCATGACAAAAAATAGTATGTGCCACTCGGCCCGTAGTGTCGGTTTGCGATTCGTGTGAGTTAGCAGCACTCATCGCAAACCTCCACTTACGGGCCTTGTGACACAAATAACTATTGTAAAAAAAATCGGAATCGTTACAAATTTATGCATATTCAGAATTTTCCTAGAAATCGATTTCATGCCTGAAAAATGGGGTTTTAGAATGTTTAAACAATTGCAATCATTCATTTATGATCAACGAATGCTTAAAAAAATAATAATTCTGCGCAAAATGTAATCTGAATGATCTATCTGAATATTCATGATTTTTTTTCAAATTTTTCTCACGCAATTTAATTGAGAAATTTGATAATTGAAGATGGTTGAATCTATAGTGCGGTCTTTACCAAACTGCAAAAGATACTTGGACATCGTCAAGGAGAGGAGAAAAGGTTTCTTGATATATTGTTGTCAATCAATGCTGAGCCAGCACACAGCTATGAAAGACAGGTTCAGATATGCGAAGCGACACACTGGATCAGTCCTAATGGATAAATGATATTCTACGGCTTTATGGCTAAAGTTGTATTTTTCATACACGTCTTTAGAGAGTTGTGCTCTTCTTTTGTGGATATTTTCGGAGTAAGGGGGTTCGAAGGAAATATTTGAATACTCTTTTGAGGAAAAATATATGTAAGGGGAACAATCCCATCCATGACAATGTGGTTCTTCTTCGCATTACCATATACCTTTCGGTTTTTACGGATACTGTTCCTTCCTATTTTTACTTTCCGAGTTTCAACCATCGTTCTTTCCGGGGTGTTCCCTCGTGGTCACCACTCCACCTAGCAATTAGCTGAAGATTTTTCTTTTTCTGCTTGTCTTTTACCGACGTGCTTACCACGTGGGCAAGATTCATTTATTTTACCTCCCTAGGCTAGAAATTTTACTAATGTCATTCAACCGTTTCGCGCCGCAAACTCCGCACTCGTATGTTAGACCGCAAAATGTACCATTGTACTTTCACTTTACGCACTTTGTGCAAAGAATCAAATACGTTACATTCACTGCCCCCCCCCCCCCCCCCGGAAAAGTGAACCCGGCTGGAATTTCAAAAAATAGAATGCGTTACAAGTGCGTGCGAAAAAGTGAGCTTTTAGGCACTAGTAACACTATATTATTTGGGCGTGATTCGCCTGTGGATTACTCTGAAAACATATTCGTAACGAAGACAAGTATGATCGAAAGACCTTTTTTGTAGTCCTCAAAATTTATTATCAACAAGCAATTGACCGCTCCTATGCTGCAGAAGGCATGTGACTGTTACTTTGGGTGTTATTTGTGTTTTTAATTTTTTTTTTCTACCAATTTTGAATTGGTAGTATACTTCCGAATGGATGCTTATGTCATCTGAGCATGTTTCACTCTCATGCACCCATACAGAAAATTTATACAGATGAAAAATGTAATACATCACGAATTTCATATTTTCTTATCTCCAAAACTTCGTATGGACGGCTGTGCGTATTCCGATCAATCTATATAGAAGACGCTGACGAGCATTTTGAAAAAAAATATTGAAATCGATGCAGTAGTTTTTAAGATATTGACCAAAATAGTTTTTTCCGAAAAGTGGAATATCTCAGGAAGTACTGGACCGACATCGCCCAGCCGAAATACCAATCTTTGGCATTATAAGAGCTACAATCCCACTGAATTTCAAACTCCTATCAGAATTTTTCCTCAAGTTATCGTGCGAACTAGGAATTTAAAGAAAAAATCGAAAATAGTCAATATCTCGAAAACTTCGTTTGGACGACTATACATATTCCGATTGATCTAGATAGAGGACGTGGAGAGGAGCATTTTAAAAAAATATTGAAATCGGTGCAGTAGTTTTTGAGATATTGACCAAAATAGTTTTATACAAAAAGTAGAATATCTCAGGAACTACTGGACCAATCGGGCTGAAGCTGTGCACCGAAGTTGTGCTCAATAGTACCTATTATAGGCAAAAATCTCATATGTTTATCAATAAACTACACCGTATTAATATCATATTTTCTGAAAAGTAATCACCCAAAAATCGAACTATCAGGCCCGAACATACAGACATTTTCTAAAAATATAATTTCTTCACGTTTCATACAATTCTACATAATTTCCAGGCAAAATTAGAGAATGTCAAACTCCGACGAATGCAATGCTTCCATTCGGAAGCAAAAAGGTCATTTGTTAAATTCACCTAAACCGCTTCATTCCAAAAACATTCCCTAAACAGTAAATTTCAAATCGTCAATACTTTGCGAGCATTTATAAATTTCCTGCCTCTCCTCGCCATCTACCATCACTCCACGGAACTTATTTTCGTTACCATAATTATTATTCGCCTCAGCGCCACCACTCTGCCAACTGTGCACATAACCTAACCCAGCCACGACCTACCTGTCAAAACAAATGTTTCCTAAATCTCCAAATAAATATCCAGCAATTATCTTGGAGCAGAACACAAAATGTGGGCGTGATCGTGCTCATCAGTCATAAAATTCCTCATAAACTCTATCATGAGTTTGACAAGGGAACCCAGCGAGGGATATTTCGAGCTAGAAGAGTGTTGTTGACTGCTGTCATAAGACTTAATTTATTCTTATTGTTAATTTTGTCAATTTTTGAACGAGAATGGTTCCACCTCCTGTTGTAACTGGGATTTCCCCTAAGGAAGGTCCTCCAGGCACTAGAGTCACCGTTCGTGGTGAATTTCTGGGGAATAGGGTACAGGATTTAATAGGCAAGTATCTGAACTGGCATAAAGAAATACAAAAAATTGACAGAAACTGAAAGAAAATTATTGTGAGGTGAAAACAATCAATGACAGGAGTTTTCTTTCTCGTATTTTGATGATGAACAACTAATTTCAATTATTCTAGTTGTTTTTTTCTTCATTCCCTCGTGAACATTCCATAAATTGTTAGTGAAGTTACTATTAGAATGATGCGTACTATACACTGAGAGTAAAACGACAGTTCTAAAAACAAGTGTTATTTGATAGAATGTTCAACGATTTCAGAATTTCATATATTTAAAGTGTTGTTAATTTTAAAACCCAAGTCTCTTGATTCAGCAATTTTTGTTATTTGAAATAAGTAGGTTTTTGATACTGAATTTTAGGAATATTTCTTCTGAAATTAAGTAATCAGTTTTTATTCTCAATATAATGCCTTCTAGAATCATGATTTTCTCAAAATGATGCGAGTTTTCAAATCAAGACCATTTTTCTCTTTGAATTGGTGATTTTTTCTGTTCTATAACAATCTACTCACGTTCATAACCCTTTTGTTATTCAAAGTATGTCACCTGACACCGTGACTCAATTAATGTCCGACTATTCCAGAATTTCATCCTTTTCGAAAGTTTTTAATTTAAAAACCCAATCGCTCTTGATTCAACAACTTTTGTCACTTAAAATGAGTAGGTTTTCGATGCTGAATTTTAGGGATTTTTCTTCTGAATTTAAGTAACCAATTTTTATTCTCAATACAACAGCTTCTAGAATCATGAGTTTTTCAAAATAATGCGAGTTTTCGAATGAAGAAAATTCTCGTTCTTGAATTGATGATTTTTTCTGGATACTATGTTACTCAAAACATATCACCCCACGTCTTGACTAAATTAAAATTGCGTTATTCCAAAACGTTATCCCTTTCCAACGTCCTTAACTGAAAACCCAACGGTTCTTAATTCAACAACTATTCTTGCTTGAAAATACTCTATTTCAATACAAGTGCGTAAAAGTGTTTTTTGACCCGTGGGAGGTGTATCGTGATATCCATCCACGAGCCATAGAGCCCTTTTTTCACGAGTGTCGAACCCTATTTTTCATCACTATGTGCGGAAAAAATAGGTTTTCATCACTTGTGCCAATTAAAATTTTACGCCAAATCCCATTTTCCCCACCTTGTGATGAAAAATAGGGGTCGACACTCTTGGGAAAAGTGTTCTTTAACTCTTGGGAGAGTCGCACTCGCCTTCGGCGAGCACTATACACCTCCCACGGGGACAAACCACTTTTTACACACACTTGCACGGAAAGTTCGTACTTTTCTCCCTGATGAGCGGGAGGAAAGTGAGAACTTCCCGCCCTCGGGTGGAAAGTACTCACTTTCCGCCCGCTCATCAAAGAGCTAAATACGAACTTTCCTTTGCAGGCGTGTTAAAATAGTATATTTCTAACCTAGGGAGGGAAAATAAAGGATCCTCAACCGCCAGTGCAATTACCAGCCGAGCCGAAGGCGATTTCCCTCGCGCTTCGTGGGAGGGAAATGTAACTTTGCGCCCGCCGGGACGGAAAATAGCATGTGCCCCTCGGGCGGGAAAACATGACTTTCCGCCCTTGATGCACAATATACTATTGTTTGGTTTGAATTTGAAAGTCTCAAACATGAATAATTGTTCTGCTTTCGACAGCAACGAAATATTTGGTTCAAGAGGCGGATAATTCACACCAGACGGTGCCTTTTCAGGATGAAAACACCTCATATAGAGGAAAATTTTTCAACAAATATTTTATCCTTAAGTTACAAGATTGCTATCATATCATTATTATTGTTTCATTTGAGGGTTCATTTCTTGTCTGTGATTATTAGACAGCCGAAACGAAAAACTACTATCCCTTGTTTCCCATAAAACAGAGATTTTTCGGGAGCAAAATATGTATGGGAGTATCGAATAATGAAGGAGTAGTGCTAGAAATGACATTTCTTGTGTGTACAGAGAATGTAATTTTTTTTCAACTACAAAATCTATTTTTGCGACAAAAATTTTTCATTTCGGCGCACGCTCCGCATGTTTGGCACAAAAAAATCATTTTTTGATCATTTTCTAAAAATTATTTTCTTGGCACAAGTAAGACTTGTTTGAGAACTTTGTCGTTTTTCTCTCAGTGTAGGATGTGTTACACGTGCGTGTGAAAAATAGAACTTTACGTAGGGGAGATTGGGGTAAAACGGACACTTTTGACTTTTTTTAAATGTTAATGAGGGGTTGAAATGTTGATACAATTTGATAATTTTTTTTTTTCAATACAAAGAACAATTCTTTCCCTTTGTGACGAGCCTAAACTAAGCTCAATTGATCAATTTGTTGCTGAGTTATGAATAATTTTAAAAAAGTCTGAAGTGTTCATTTTACCCCACCCGCCCCTACACTGAGAAAAAAAATTTCTAAGAAATAGAAATTCTATGATTGATCCAAATCGTTCATCGATTGAATAGTCGCAAAAGAAAATGCTATTGTAAGACACAAATATCGATTTGAACTAAACCAAAATTGGATTGTATGAAATCGATTTTGTTATAGTATAGTATATTTTGTTTATTCTATCGAATTTAGAAAATACTTGTTTTTGCGACAAAATCGATTTTATACAATTCAATTTTGGTTTAGTTCAAACGCTTCGGATTTGGCGCAAATAATTTTTTTTTCACAATTGCAATGGAAAAATAATCAGTTCAAATGATGAAGAATTGCGTTTGTCGTAAACAAGAAACTGCGCTTCGCGAAAGTCTCGCATCAATGAGTATCCAACAATATGTTCCTCATAGGCCAAATGAATATTTTATTGCATCTATGAATTCTGCT